>NC_063199.1:15863275-15968275 GCF_017589495.1 Alosa alosa
AGAGCACGGTGGGGAAAGGGAAACAGAGGGAATGTTAGAGGCAGAAAGAGAGAGAGAGTGGGAGACAGAGGGCGAGAGAGTGAGAGAGAGAGAGAGAGAGAGAGAGAGAGAGGAAGGAGAGAGAGAGGAAGGGAGAGAGAGAGAGAGGAAAATATTGCTGACACTTTAACACCTCTCAGTTTCACCTGATGTCTATTTTCATTCTGGCTCTAGCATATCCTCCTATAAGGTCATACCTAACACATACTGAACAAAAGCTTTCATATTACAGTTCACTTATATAGAACATATTTATATCCATTTCTGCCATTTCTTTTCTAAAACATTGTTTTGGCCCCATGTTTTATGACCTGAAATAACACAATTTCTCCCTCTTAACAAAAAGGCCATTTCACTCAAATAATGTGCTCAAATAATATCTGTAGCCATAATCAAGTAGATATGTATCTTAGTAACGCAATCGGTTTCAGACTGTTCCATGTTGTCTAAGTGTTTTTGTTCAGAAGATTTCGTGAATGATCAGGGGCCAAGTAGTGTTTTGAATTTTGTTGAGAAGATCCAGGGCTGCCGTAGAGCTTCACCTGTAGCGGTGGGGTAGAGTGGGGTAGAGCTTCACCTGTGGTGGTGGGGTAGAGCTTCACCTGTGGTGGTGGGGTAGAGTGGGGTAGAGCTTCACCTGTGGTGGTGGGGTAGAGCTTCACCTGTGGTGGTGGGGTAGAGTGGGGTAGAGCTTCACCTGTGGTGGTGGGGTAGAGCTCCAGCACCAGCGCTGCTCCAGGCGTAAACACTGTGGCGCAGTCTCGACCCAGGAAGAGGAAGCTGTGCCTCCACACAGGCCGCTGCTGAGGACAGCCTGCCGGGGACACCTGTGTGACCCACACAGAACGGGGGCGGTGGTGGAGTCTTAGAACAGGGGGGTTGGGGGAGAATGGACTCTTACAGTTTTTTCTGAATGCTTAAACACAACCGTGATTCTTATAGCACAATTTCTAAAACTATTAATACTTATAGCAAAACCACTCACTGAGTTCGCAAAACTAAAAGCACAAACACTGCTTTGCACTCAGTTTGCAATTTTGTAACACACACTTTGCACAACTGTAGGCACAATTCACTGCACAACACTCTTTTTGCGGAACTGTAAACACAACTCATGCTATACACTCAATTTCCAAATGGTCAACACACTCCTAGTAAATCTATACACATGTATGGCTATTATTTACATCATTTTGCCAACTCTCTGGCACACCTTCTCATGTGAAAACTGTTTTAGATAATTAGTTCACTTTGCAATCAGCCTAAGCACTATAAATAAGCCACAGGTAATGTACAATGGGTACAATGGAGGGAGCAGGAAGAGTGAGAAAAGTAAGAATTAGAGGAGGCTGAAGAATAGGATGTGGAGGTGAAGAAGTAGGAGGAGGAAGAGGACACGGAGGTGAAGTTAGAGGAAGAGGACAAGGAGGAGCAAGAGGAGGATGAGGAGGGGGAAGAGGAATAGAAGAGAAATAAATAGCCCTTTTACAGGCAAAAAAAATCAGTCTACATGTGGGGATATTGTCATGTCAGGCCTGGATACGGCATTCCAGAATATATTTTCCCTGGTGCCTTGGACTAGGACATTGCATGTGATGTAGACGAAATTTTGAGAGAGATGACCCGATGTAGACTGATTTGTTTTGTCTAAGTGAAATTGCTATTTCGTGTTTTGACTTGGAAAAACACACTTGTGTTTGTTTTGATGTGTGTAAATAAACACTAATACTTGAAGTTTGGATCCCTATGACATGACAAACTATGACAAAAGTATGACCTCAAACTAACATAGTCTACCTTGTGCACAAGGAAAGCAAAAGCCAGATGTGTTTTTTATTCATACCATCAGTGTGTAGTTGGCACATTGTGTGCTTACTATTGTGATGGCTTGTGTCAACTGTTTGACTGTTTGATGCGAAAACACCATTTTTACGAAGGTGTGAAAAGTTAAGCAAGGTGTGTTAGCTTTTGCAAGAGAACTACAATGTTTTGCTGATTGGGTGAAAGGTTTTCCTATTTGTGTGTAGAGTTTTGCAAAAAAAGCCATAGTTACAAAAAATGTTTTGTAATGTCAATCAGAAAAAACTGTAATCAGCAAACACATATATATATGAAAAAAACACTTGTACTTTAACATTACCAAAGTAGGAGTAGCATACCCGCCCGGTCTTGAACTCGGGTCTCTGGGGCACTAAACCTGCAACTTGACCACGATGCCAAAGAGCCAGGCTGAGTGCATACTCAACCGTAGTGACGGTACTCCATCACACTGAGCTTGATGAGAATAAGAAAGTAACGTGTGATGGGTTGGTCTATACATGTTTAGCTGTGCCTTTGTAACGGAGGCGAACTGAGCTAGCATGCTAGTTGCCCGTATAAATCCTCACAGCCCTAACCTTAAGAAGGCTTCTAACCGCTGAAGCTGGGAGCCTGGGCTTTTAGCTCAGTGGTTAGAGCGTTCGACTCCCATGCCGGTGTGTGTCGAGGTGGCGGGTTCGAGGGCCGTGAGCGGCGGACGAATTACGACCTCTGTTACACCTTCTCTTCAACAACCTAAAGAACACCTGAAATAGATCTTGAATAGAGTACCTATTGTTAATGTATATAAAAAAACAGTGTCATACCACACCAGACTTTACTGCTAATCACAATTTTGTTTTAAAATATATTTCTCACTTGATATTGAAAGTCATTTTCATGTCTCAGTTGAGTTGTTTCTCCTTTTCACACCTCATTGTTACTAATAAATCCAGACTTCCAGACACACTCCCACCCCTGTCTGCTCTGTTCATGCTGAATGTCTAAATTAGGAGGCTAAGGCTGCCGCTGTTTGTGCCGTTGGTATGGAGATCAACAGTTGGCACGGCGACCAGTGCTCCCCCGAGGCCGGAGGTGTTGTGCTGGGGGCACGTGTGAGCATGCCCAGCACCTGGCTAGAGCCCTGGGGCATTTCTGAGAGCGTGTGTGTGTTTCTCTCTCTCTCTGTGTTTGTGTGGGGGAGTGTGCTGGTCTCTCTCTCTCTCTCTCTCTCTGTGTGTGTGTGTGTGTGTGTGTGTGTGTGTGTGTGTGTGTGCCCATGTGCCCGGCCCAATGCTCCAGATGGCATGCACACACAGGGGACAGGCTAAGCTCTGCTCCAGGGCATCAGGCTGCAGCAGGTGAGAGGGACAGAGGGAGCTGGAGAGCTGGTGCCAGGCAGAGATTGCAAGCGGTGTGCGTGTGTGTGTTTGTCTGTGAGTTTGTGTGTTTGGCTGTGTGTTACTGTGTGTGTGTGTGTGTATGTGTGTTTGTGTGTGTGAATGTGTGTATGGCTGTGGGGTGTGGGCAGGTCAAACTGAGCCGCAGGCTGCAACACAGATGTTTACTGAGTGTGCATCTGAGAGGCATCTGATGTGTGTGTGTGTGTGTGTGTGTGTGTGTGTGATGCCCTCACCTGAGTGTGCATCTGAGAGGCGTCTGATGTGTGTGTGTGGCACTCTGCCAACCCACTGCCTTTCATCCCCCCAGAGACACCTCCTCATGTCAAGCTGCTGTTACCCAGTATGTGCAGTAGCCATGGCAGGCTTTATTATCATGCTTTCTGACACCAAATAGGGGCTTTAATGACATGAAATACTTTAAAGTTTCCTGAAACAGGTCATGTTTATCTTTCATATCTTTACAAAAGACTCTTTCACTAATAGCATAACCACAGTGTGTGTGTGTGTGTGTGTGTGTCCAGGCATTGTGGAATGGACCCAAAATCTTGGTGTTGGTATTCACTCTAGTTCCTCAGGCTGTGACGGCCCCTGAAATCTGCAGCAAGTGCGGTGTGACGTACTGTCATATATATATGGGTACTGTGGTGTTGAAGTGCCTCTCATACTAGATGCTCACTGATGTGCAGGGAAGCCAGGCCCAGTGGTCAGTGGTAACAGTGTGGCCTACTGACCCTGGGGGACACGACTGCCACAGAAGTGCCACACACACACACACACACACACACACACACACACATACATACGTACACACACACACACACACACACACACACACACACACACACACACACACACACACACAAATCCACACACATCTGCAAAGGTCAGTGGTGACAGGGACTCTGCAGGTCTGTATTGATTCCAGATGCAGCACTATCATCCAGGGCAATTACTCCCCATAGCGACATCCTCATTAAGGAAATGTATTCCGATTTTAAGGATTCTCATGGATATTCCTGGAAGAGCCCAATCTGCAGACTTCTGATGTAAGGTCAGATAGTCCACAGACACCGCTAATAATTCAACAACTTCCCTGAGCTACTCAGAAATGCATGCAAACAAGAAATAATATTGACTCAAACATTTGAATCACACACACACAAAACTAATTTATGCCTCATAGTAAGGTGTAATACAAGATTATAGCTCAACGTAAAAGCAAGTGTGTGAGTGTGTGTGTATGTGCTTCTATGTGTGTAAGTGTATGTGTGTGTTTGTATGTGTGTGTGTGTGTGTGTGTGTATGTGTGTTTGTGAGCGTGTGTGTGTGTATGTGTGTTTGTGAGCGTGTGTGTGTGTATGTGTGTTTGTGAGCGTGTGTGTGTGTATGTGTGTTTGTGAGCGTGTGCTAGCAGACACTAAGTAATTAAGACATTAGATGTCGGGGTGGATTAGAGAAGGGGTGAGTGCTTGGTTGGTTCATGCCTGGTTGTGTGGCAGGCACACGGGCACTTGGGCACCGGGCTACTAAAGGAATGGGGTTGGCAGAGCAGAGAACATGGAGTCCAGCCACCACACTGACTGGGCACAGATGGCACCAGAGCAGCATGGCAGACCTGTGCTCTCTCTTACACACACACACACACACACACACGCACATACAGTATGCAAGCACTCACACCACACACACACATATATGCAAGTACACACACACGCACACTTATGCAAGCACACATCACATGCACACTTATGCAAGCACACATCACATCTCACACAGCCACACACACATACAACAGAATCGTTGTCTATCTAAATGTTGTCTATCTACCACATTACAAAAGATGATTTCTTAAATAACAATCTTTACTGTATATTTTCTATTTTTAGGTTACAGCACTAAATATTACTTTGGCACAGTTGCAATTTGGTGATACTATAAATTATAAGCAGCCTTACCTATAAGTTATGTGTTCCTTATCCTGGCAGAGTGTTGCAGGCAATGGCAATCAAAGTAGTCTAGTGCTTATAGCTTAGTATAGGAGACACAATGGTGCAATCACAGATTGTGACAATGATAACAGATCTCTTTAATTAAAGGGGTCCAAAATAAGCCTAGCAACACCCCTGCATATACATATGCATACACACATGCTTCCTTGTACATCTGTCGCACACACACACACACACACACACACACACACACAAAAGGGATGTTGCAATGCGGGTTGAAAGCACAAAGCACTATGAAGACATGAAAGCAGATCTTAGTTTTCCCACTCATTCTTTTTATCAAAAACACAGAGGTGGGTAGACACCAGCAGCTCCTGCGCTGCAGCACTGAATGGAGCCGGTTCTAGATAATTACTCTGACCTGATGGAGCCGGTTCTGGATAATTACTCTGACCTGACTCACACGGTGTCCGCAGGTGCACACTGGAACTAAGGTGCTACAGGTGCTGACAGGGGCACAGAAGATATTTTGAAAGTGAGGGGGACCAAATTGTGAACACAAACCCATAGTGAGATCAGATTTCCAGATATCGGATCGCCACTTTCGACCATCATATTTTAAACTTGCCAGAATATTGAGATAATACCATCGATCGTTTTCAAAATATTTTTTGATAAAAATGGTGAAAACTGTGAGATGAGCACAATGCCAGATCTGCCCTCAGACCAGCTTCTTGCTATGTGCAATTCTACTTTTATTTTATTTTTTTAGATTTATTTCACACTACTTGGGCCAATGGTAGAAAAAAGCAACATGGGATGTTGATATTTTATGAAGCCATGAATGAATCATCATGCCTATGATCCAAACATAGACTACATGATCAAATAGCATAGGCCTACTTAAATTGTCTGGTATAAACCAAATCAACTCTCCACTGTGTGTTTGCAGTTAATATTTATGCAACGTTAGAATTTAACAAGTGTTGGCTTAACAAGTTACCAGTCCAGAACACACAGAAAATTGCAACAGAAAGTTGCCTTTATAATCAACTATTTGTTCCAACAGCATTTAAACAAAGCATTTATAAAATTGAAAAAAAAAATTACATAAGTAAAATAAAATACTGTTACTGTAGTAACTGTATCACATTATTCCAAGCTTTAAAGAGCTCCCCACGTCTGTGACAGGCAGACGTGAAATTCTCAGCTTGTTTATACCCCACACTGAACGCATAAGAACGCTAGGCCCATCACTCTGGGGTGTGGTAGCCTACTCTCTGGGATTTATGCACCAAGGTAACTAAAGTATCCAATTTGTGTCTTGAAATTATGTTTGAAATAAATGTCTTAGAACAAAAACGTTGATAGACTTGTATTTTATAGTTAGGCTAGAGAAAACAAGTTGATAAGTAGGCTAGTTGAGTTTGTTATCAATAAACATAACAACTAATGTCATGTTGTGCAGGAGGAGTTGAGCACTAGGCTACCATAAATCCTCAAATTATGCCCGGGATTGATTCTATTTATAGCAGGACAAATAAAGGCAGGTTCCCATATGGGTAACAATTGCCTACCATACCAACAATTGCCATCAGTCCACTAGAAGACATTGTTTGGATTTAATATTTTCTTAATATTTCTTAATATTTTATTATGTGTTGTATTGTATTGTATTGTATTATGTAGGTTGGATTAATAGCCTACGGTTGGCAAAGAAAAGTCGTTTTCCTACCATGGGTCTCCAACACACGTTCTCAAGCTCATACTCTTGCCGCCCCTTTCGAGCTAATTGCCAGAGGCTGAAGCCTACTATATTTAAACACAATTGTTGCGACTCAAGGCATTCCAGCCTACAAATTTTATAAAAAAAAGTACTAAATCATGCATAATTAAACAATAACTCAATTTAGGCTACTTGGCTACGCAAAAAGGTTTTCATTTCAGCACAACCCCTATTCAATGAAGGGCTGCCTTGTCTCGCAATAAACAGCAAATCCCGACACTTTTTCAACTGCATGAAACTTAACAGTGAACCATCAAATATCTCCCAGATTTCAGTGCCCATCAGTCACAACATTTAGCAATATAATCAAACAGTCCAAAAGTAAATTAAATCCCAAACCAAACCGAAAATGCTTTTGATAGCCTACCGGTATGCTGCTCCATGTCTAAATGCAGATTAGAAATATTTTAAAAAGCCTGCCTCGAATACCAGCCTGCCTCAAATAAAGATGATGATGAATGATTTATGATAAGCAAGTAGCCTGGATTATTTTATGATTGTTAGTAGACAAACTGGCTTCAGATATGAATATGAGATGAATATCAGAGTGAATATGAGATTGTGCAGTCTTACAGTACTGTAGATGGCTGTGGTTAGTGATGCACAGCAAATTTCTGGAGTTCAAAAATCTGGAGTCAAACAAAAGTATTAAAGTGTTAGATTTTGGGAGTTTATTCTCTACATTTAACTACAGCTTGTATTCAGGGTAACTCTTTGGTGGTGTAATATTTCGGTGTTCATTTATTGGGTGTCGAGGAGCCTGATTGAACACTACACCTGAGTTAACAGCTTTGTCACCGCGCTCCTCTCAGCAGTTTTCACTTGGACCTCTCCCTCGAGCCAGGTAAAAGTGTGATTTTACTTCTTACTTCTACTTCTGATGTTACTATACTTACTTTACTATACTTTTACTTCTAATGTTATATTAGGCTGTTCAGGACTTTAAGACGTCAATAGGACGTATAATAACAGTACTTTTGTGTATTTTGTCAGACAGTGATGGCCAAACTTGCTAGCAGCTAGCTGCTGAAGTTTGCCCCGAACCAGTTGGGACTCGTGAGGCAGGTAAAAGTGCCATTTTACTCCTCAAACTAACGTTATATTAGACTTCTATCAGCATATAACGGCACATTTTTATGTTTTGTCGAAGACTGAATTTTGCGAGGCCAAACTCGCTAGCTATCTAGCTAGCTGCTGAAGTTATCCCGAACTTTTTTTTTAGTTAGCCCCAAACTTGTCATACCATGCATTGCACTTCGCGCGCATGGAATTAACATCATATCATCATTACTGATATGTCTTTGTGTATCTAAGTTAACATTAGCCTACTCTGTTTCTTGTCGTATCAACGTATAGAATTCTACTGAACGGTAATGCTAACGTTGTTGTTTCCTTAGTTTACCCGGCACGGCTAGGACCGTAACGGACGCGAGAAGGGGACCTGTGAGGGAATTACGACACGGTAAGGCTTTACTTATCTAGCATTTTGCCTAAGAGAACAGTCGGACAGCTTGCACTGACTGTCTGTCTCATTTGAGAGGCTGTATCCATTTAACGTAGCCTACGTTAAATGGCGGAAACACAGTCGCCTTAGTTGCTAAACCTAACTAACCTAATTTTCCCTCGCTAACAAGTAACGTTTGTGTTGTTTGAAACTGTTCTTTACTGTCACGTATTGTGATGTTCTCACAGTGAGTGAAACTGAGTCTTTCTGAATGCCAGTGAACGTGTTAGAGTTTGACGGCGACTCTTATAGCTTAGAGGCTGTCTGTCAATCATTTTTATTGTAAAGACATGACTATGACCACTGAATATTATGCTAAACATGCTATAGATTGAATAACAGCTACCACAAAGACTCTTTTGTTAGAGTGACAGTCCACATGTTGCTTTTATTAGTGGTAAAATTATTATTTTTCCCTCCAGTGGTCAAGATGTTGTTGAAGGTACAACATGAAAGGACAAAGAAATATGTGAAACTGGAAGAGGTCAGCTTCTCAGACTTTATCAATGCAGGTAGGTGATGTACCCCATGTGTTGTCTGATGTCATTAAAGGGGAAATAATAATTTAATAACGTGTTGAATGTTGTGCTATAGTGAAGCAGAAGTTTCTCATACCAGAAGATAAAGTGCTGAAAGTCGCAGATGAGCAGGGCATAGAGGTGGATGAGGATGTCTTTCCAGAACTTGCAACAGAAGCAATGTGTTTCGTCATCTCTACTGATGATGGTAAGGGTATTGAACATTTCCTAGTTTGTTTTTTACAGGAAAGCTTTTAAAGATTTGTGATAATGTTTGTCAAAAAAAAATGTCAGCAGCTTGCAGATAATATCCTGAGTAATCAAAAAATGTATTTTAACTCTCCTCTATCATGTGCATTTCAGTCGTCCTACTTGCAGAATCATCCAAGAACATAGCTGACTGCTCACTCTCAACAGAGTTTGCAGACTACTCCAACCTGACGGAATTTGTGACACTCACACCTTGTGGTAGGCAGGCTTATAGTAAAAGTTTATTGTGAAATACAAAATGGCTCTCTCATCTAATGGGGCAAGTTGTGATTTAAGTAAACTAAGCCTTAGTGTTCTTTGGTGTCAAGAGATCCTTTGGAATGAAAACATGCTTGATCTTCCTTTGCACCCTACTGTATATGGCAGTTTTGTATTTGTTAATTTATGATTGTATTTTGTAATGTATCAACATTGTTGACTTAATGTAAGCTATATGGAATTCACCCTTGTTTTTATGTACATGTTTATTTACTTATATTACAGGTTTAAAGTCTACCTCGTGTTAATACATTACTGCATTACAGAAACGTTATTTTATCTTGTCAGCAGTGCTTTTATACAATGTTTGCACTTTTTGCACAGAGAGATGTGACACTGACATGTTTTTTGAAATATCCAACTGCTTGTCCAATGTTTAGCTGCTGTTAAAGCAGTATTAAATATGTAATTTGGTTGGTTGGCTGTAACATGTTTTAACAGTTTGTCATTCAAAATGTCAAACATGAATTTAAAATAAAACTGTGGTAATAAATGTTTTCTGTAGTCATTTTCATTTTAATTGTTAATTATTAACTCAGAAAAGTGTTAAATAAAACACATTTTTAAGTGTTAACAGTTACCACCATGAAAAAGAGTTCACATTAAAATTAACTCCAGGTGAGAGTTGTATTTTACCCCACATGGGATTAATATTTTAACCCACAAGTGTTCAGTTTTAACTCCAGAAAAGAGTTTAAAATCAACTCCCGGAAAAGAGTTACTTTAACTTTTCCCTGGAGTTCATTCGATGGTCTCACATGTACACTCAAATGTAGTTCATATAAACTCTCAGAGAGTTTATTCCAAAGGCCAGAATTTGCTGTGTGTGATGCTGTTAATGGGGAGTTTTACATAGTTAGCGCAAATCCTATATGTTATTATTTATTTAGCGTACCTATAAGGCTTTTTTTCCTTATCAAAGGTGAGGGGGACGACATCTGATTCTTCAGCACTGCGGGGGACATATCCCCCACGTCCCCCGTGCCTCCTGCGCTCCTGGGTGCTGAGTGGAATAGAAATGAAAATGTAATCAAAGTGGAGGAGTGGAGTGGAGTAGAGAACAGAGCGGTGTATTGGAGAACAGAGCGGCGTGGGGAAGAGGGGATGATTCAGAGGACAGAAAGAGCAGAGAGATAAAGCTGTGTATCCGGGGCACGGGTGCCTGGAGAGATGGATGGAGGAGGAGACAGGAAGATGGATGGATGGCTGGCTAAATGGAGGAGAGCAGCACGGCAGAGAGATCAATACAGTCAGGCCAAAGAGGAGCTCTCAAAGGGCCCGCCGTGTTACCCCTGCATGCGTGGGGAGAGATGACACATTTACTATCAGAGGCAACCTGTGTGTGTGTGTGTGTGTGTGTGTGTGTGTGTCTGTGTCTGTGTCTGTGTGTCTGTGTCTGTGTCTGTGTCTGTGTGTGTGTGTGTGTGTGTGTGGTGTGCATACGTGCAGCAGGAGACAGAAAAGCCAAAGAGACTAGAGACTGATGAAGGGAGAGGCAAAACGCTAGAGATGCCAAGGAGATAACAAGAGGTAGGAAATGATGGAGAGATAACTGAGAAAATGAGAGACGTGTGTGTGTGTGTGTGTGGCAGCAGACAGTGATGAGGTGTGACAGTAGCACTCTCTTCAGTCACACATGCTGGTGTCTTGAGGCCTGGACCTGAACCCCCGGATCTCAAAGCAGCCTTTTCCTCTCTCCTCTCTTCACTCCCTTCTCTCTCCTCTCTTCCCTCTCTTCTCTCTCTCTCACTCACACACACACCAGTTCACACTACTCTACTCTCAACACAATGTAAAAAACACTTCAATACTGCTCTCTCTCTCTCTCAAATATATAAACTGTGCAATTTTCTCTCTTTCCCTCTCTCTCTCCCTGTTGTCTGATGTTCTGACTCTCCTGAATATGGACTCTTTCTTTCTTTCTTTCTTTTTTCTTTTCTTTCTTTCTTTCTCTTCTCTCTCTCTCTCTCTCCCTGTTGTCTGATATTCTATACTCTCCTGAATATGGACGCCTTCCTCTCCTGTAGCATTTGATCAGTGTAGTGTAGTGCTTAACTATAGTTACTATAAACTATGGAAATGTTAACTTATGTGATCATTCAATAATCAAACAATCATCAAACAATATTCAAACCTAAACAATTGCACCCTAGACTAAGCTATGACCCTTTTTAACCAGATAAGTCATATTAGTCCTTTGAGGCCTAGGCTATATTCAGTGTAATTTTACTATTAAGCTCTTTGGTCATTGAAAGGGCCAGGGCTGTAATCACCATAGACATTGAGGGGGAAGTGTCCCACCCAATATTCAAATATGACCAAAATGTCCCCCCCAATATACAGACATAGGAAAAGAAAGAGGAAAAAAAAACACGCTATACAGTACTAGGCCTACAGGAAACCAACACGCACCACCATCTGAAATGTAATCAAACATAAATAACACACAAATTAGTGACCTAGTGATGGTTCCAGAGTAGCCTACAGCCCTGAGTGGTTTGTACAATTTTCACAAAACTTGTTGGAAAGGTGTAGCACAGGCTAAGGAAATCCCATACATTTTTTGAGCCGATCAGACTCAAAGGAAACTTGGAAACATTTTCCATATTGTAGCCTATTCTCGCAATGATAGCGAAAGTGAAACGTTTTATTTTAAATGATGAATTTGTGCAAGCCTGTGTCATTCATTTCTTTCACATGTCTTTCAAAATATATAATGCATTCATATGCTAGTGGTAATGCCAGAAATCACCGTTTATAGGCCTCTTAGAAATGGTTGTTGCATCTTGCATATTATTTAGATACGCACTCAATCCAGCATCCATGCAGGCAAAACATAGGAATCAAATGTGGCGACGGCACACAAGTTGGAAAAAACGTTGCACTGGCGGTGATAGCCTACAGTTAATGTGAATCGCGGACAATAACCAAAGAAAGGAATTTGCACCTCCATTCACCAATTAAAGGCTGTAGTAGGCCTAGTGTTTCTACATGTTGCCACAAAACATAATTTCTGTCAGAAACCAGCAGGAGGGGAGCCTTTCAAACTACGTTAAATTTGTGTGATTAGCCACCAGCATAATAAAATGTGTCTAAATTATGTGTGTGTGTGTGTGTGTGTCTGGGTGTGGGTATGTGTGTTTGTGAGTCAGTGTGTGTGTGTGTGTGTGTGTGTGTGTGTGTGTGTGTGTGTGTGTGTGTGTGTGTGTGTCTCGTCGTGTGTGTGTGTGTGTGTGTGTGTCCACCTGACTCTCCTCTCCCACACAGGAAACAAAGTCGCCTGGCTCAACACACACATTTATGTTTCTTGAGAGTGGAGGGGACTAATGGACTAGCTTTACAGACATCAGTCTGTGTGCCCTCCTGCGCTTGTAAGCAGAGAGAAAGAGAGAGTGAGAGAGGAGAGGCGAGGAGAGGAGAGAGGAAACAGAGAGGTGAGAGAGGACAGAGAGAAGAGAGGGAAGAGGAGAGGAGAGGTGAAAGAGGAGGAGAGGTGGGAAGGAAAGAGAGATAAAAGAGAAAGTAAAGAGGTGAGACCATATGAAACCAGAGAAGAATGAGGGAGGGATTAGTTGATATAGGAAAGAGAGAAGAGAGAGAGGACAAGCAGAGTGACAGAGAGAGAGAGAGAGAGAGAGAGAGAGAGTGGAGGAGTGAGGGAGAGGAGGGGTGAGAGCAGAAACAGAGAAGAGTGAGAAACGAGTGCAGAGAGGTGAGAGAGATAGAGAGAGAAAGAGAGAGAGAGAGAGAGAGAGAGAGAGAGAGAGAGAGAAAGAAAGAGAGAGGGAGAAAGAAAGAGAGAGAGAGAAAGAGATATTAGAGGAGTGTGAGAGAGGGCGGAGTCATCTCACCTGTGGGCGGCCGTGAGTGGTGAGGGGGAGCAGAGAGAAGGCCGACTCGGGAGGGTCAGGGAAGGGGATCAAGGTCACAGCAATGCCTGCCAGGCTTGGGCTATGGAGCAGTATAGTGTCTCTGTTTGGAACACAAACACACACACACACACACACACAGTATGCAAACTAATGTGTATGAAAACACAGATTCACACAGAGTAACGTAACACAAATACATACACATTTAATATTCAAACATGCCTGCGTGTACTCTAAAAAGTTATTTCAAAAATATAATCTATACTAATACAGTAGATACACAGCAAGTCACTTTGCCTGTGTGTACTCTAATTTATACTAATACATACACAGCAAGTGACTTTGACAAATGTAAAGGTCATTGATAGTGGACTTGGATGGGTAGTACATGCAAAGTACAACATCTTTTGAGATGGTCTCCTGTGTTGGACCCATAGAATGGTGTGTGAGCATAACACATTTTGTCTAAAGCTCCACACCCTGGCAGGCCCAGACAGAGGAAAAAGAAAGGGCATCCACTTGTTGAAATATTTAATGTGCGCAAACATCATATTTTTTATTTCCCATTTTGAATGGCCTGACTGCAGTGTCCTCCCCAGATTGCCTGCGTGATCGGGAGGTGGCAAACATACTTACACATACTTACACACACACACACACACACTTCATAAATGAAAACATGAATTCAGTTTCAAGCCACCAGCCATCCAGGAGATTAGAGTGTTGAAACTGGAGGAGGAAATGGCACTGGGGAATAGAGAGGTAGAGGTAGAGGTAGAAAAACACATGAGAAGAGAAAAGCATAAAGGTAGAGAAAGACATGAGAATAGAAAAAAAGCATAAAGGTAGAGAAAGACATGAGCAGAGAAAAGCATAAAGGTAGAGAAACACATGAGAAGAGAAAAGCATAAAGGTAGAGAAAGACATGAGAAGAGAAAAGCATAAAGGTAGAGAAAGACATGAGAATAGAAAAGCATAAAGGTAGAGAAACAAATGAGAAGAGAAAAGCATAAAGGTAGAGAAACACATGGGAGGAGCTCTTCCAGTTACGCCTTGGCAACAGCTTCACTATTATTAGACTTAGAGAGAATGCATATCTGGAAAGAGAAAGAATGAAAGAAGGGACGAATGTCTGTGTGTGTGTGTGTGATTGAAGGAGAGAGAGAGAGAGAGAGAGAGAAAGAAAGAGAGAGATTGGGGGATAGAGAGAACTCAAAACAGAGATGAAGGGAGGGACCAATGGAGGGCAAGAGAAGTCCAGAAGGAGAGAGAGTAAGAGAGAGAGAGAGAGAGAGGGAGGGAGGGAGGGAGAGAGAGAGAGAGAGAGGAGGGAGGGAGGGAGAGAGAGGGAGGGAGAGAGAGAGAGGGCGGGAGAAAGAGAACTGCTGCAGAGCCGGCACCTGTGTCCAGACAGATTCACAGTCTGCATTCTACCGCCTGGCACACACACACACACACACACACACACACACACACACACACACACACACACTGCCTGTGTGTGACTCACTGGAGTGTACCACAGAGTGTGACAGGAGGGGTAGTGCCACAGCTATGCAGAGGAGTTCACAACTCAACTCAACCTAACCTGCGACCCAAACACACCTCACCCCTCACCTGCAACCCAAACACACCTCACCTGCAACCCAAACACATCTCACGCATCACCAGCCACACACCACCCCATGCAACTCAACTTTTGAGTCATATCCTTATCAGATTAGATGTGAGCATAAAATGTTGTTTCTTAACTAACTCATGGGTGGATTAGTATCCATCCATAGTATCAGAGACACCAAATTGTGACAATGACAGCTAATCTCTTTAATTAAGGAGGTGCACAACAGGCCTAACAACACCCCTGCATATGCATATGCATACACACATGCTTCCTTGTACATCTGTAACATGCATGCGCACACACATGCACATGCACACACACACACACACACACACACACACACACACACACACACACACACACACACAAACAAACACACACACACACACACAAACAATCACACACACACACACACACACACAAAAGACTGCTTCACAAACCAATAAACAAAGTGGTTCAAATGGACATGGAACCACAAAATAGTCTTTACACTAAAAGTCACTTGGGCTAATGTAATAGATCTGGATTAAAAGCATTTCCGTTGTGTTTGGATAGCCTGCAACGCTGCGCTCCATAACACTCCATTAGCTAATCGCTCGTCTGAATACACTAGAGCACCGGTTATGGGTGCAATTGAAAGCTAATGACTGCACAAACATGCAGCTAGATGAATGAGAGTAGGTATGGCAGCAGCCTCTGGTTTAGCCGGGCTGGATAACAGGGACCGGTCACAAACAGGCACTTAGCGTAGAGCCCTCCGCCCCTCCGCCCTGTCTTAAGCCCTCGAAGGACCCTCACACAGTAAAGGCAGCTTGTGTTTGAACAAACAGAGCACTCCACCTCCCCCACAATTTAAACCCTGAGATATGCTCTCTCTCTCTCCCTCTCTCTCTCCCTATCTTTAGTGTCTGCTATGGGAGATGGCCATCCGTCGCCTCATAATTAGTGTCAGGCACCTCAAGTGCATTAACATGTTAGTACTTGATGTCTTAATGTGGTTCCCACACTGACCTCTAGGGGCGCACAACCTTCACACATACACAAACACACACACACACACACACACTCCAGACTGCTAGAAAACACCATACAGTGTAGATGTTTTAGCGCTTACCTGTATAAGTCATAATCTGCAACAATGCGGGCGACAGCAAGCAAAGGCCCAACAGGGTGTTTCAGAGGGTCAGTCATGGCCTCCAGTAAGACCTGTGGGACGAGGTGGGAGGGGGGTCAAATGTAGAGACAGTACATATAGGCAAACGGAATAAGAACACAATCAAGGTAGTGACTTGGCACTTAGGAGTGTCTATGTTGGCCTGTGTGTGTGAGTGAGAGAGAGAGAGAGAGTGTGTGTGTCTGTGCATGTCATTGTGCATACTGTGTGTATTGTGTCTGTGTTTGCACATGCTAGAGAAAATGGGTATGTTTATGTGTGTGCATGTCTTTGGGTCTGTGCATGTATGTCTGTGTGTGTGTGTGCATGTCTGTGTGAGTACATTTGTGTGCACCAGATAGAGTGTGTGTGTGTGATAGAGAAATAAACGCTGCAGCCACAGTGCTCTTATCACGCCAATAACAGTGATTGAATTTTCAATGTTGAAAAAAGAGAAATGAAAAAAGAAGGAAAGAGAGAGTGAGTGAGTGAGCAGCATGTCTCTTTTATGCTTCCAATCAGCACGCCGCACACGTCCGTCTGTCTGCCTGCGAAACGAATGCGGCGGCACGCACACACATATTTACCCTCATCCGCCATTCAATACCTCCCGGGCACAAACCAGATCGATGCTCACACACACATCCGCCTAACAGGAAGCTGCTGGAGGAGTTATTAAGTTAGCCTCTTTTTAGCACTGCGCCAGACACACTCTTCCTGTCACAGAGCACTGGGGGCCGGGACGAGCACTCTTCACTTTTTATTTTTACAGGGCCGTAGTCACCATAGACATTGAGGTGGACGTGTCCCCCCCAATATTCAAATATGACCAAAATGTCCCTCCCAATATACGGACATTGTCAGGATTTCAGGAAGGAGGACCCAAATGCACGACCAGTGAAGCAAGACTTGAATTAATCCAGACTTTACTCAGACACATACATACTGTAATCACTTAGTCTAGAAGAAACAGAAATCACGATCCGAAAAAGACACAAAGCCAACACAGAACCCAAATACACAGAACCATTAAGTAGATAACCAATGACAGAGCAGATAATCAGTGAAGACAGGTGAGCAAACAATTAATGAATTGACAGAGACAAACGGGATCAGGTGAGAAAAGAAAATGGAGGGAACAAGCAGAGACAGGAAGCAAAGACCAAATAAGGAGAGGGGTGGAGACAACACATGACCGATAACAGAGCACACGGTCATACAAAACACAACAGAAATCAGGAGCAATACACAAAATAGCCAGCAGGGTGGCCAGTGGGCACAAGTCCTGGCTGAAATCATGACAGACATAGAAAAATAAATAAAGAAAAAAACTCTACAGGAAACCAACAACCACCATCATCTAAAAAAAATCAAACATAAATAACGCACAAATTAGTGACCTAGTGATGGTTCCAGAGTAGCCTACACCTCTGAGTGGTTTGACCTGGTGGTTTTCCGTTTTTCTAGGGTGACCTGATTGTGTCCTCTTTTTAGTTTGTGAAAAAGAGGACATAAGAGAAAACACTGCCTCAAAAGGCTATTTTGAACTTATTTGTGAACGACAGAGAAAAACGCAATGCAATTTCGCTGTAAACACGTTTGAGGCTCTAGAATAACAAAAATCTGGACGATTTGTAAGGTCTCAAAGAGGAAATGTCCTGGAAAAAGAGCACATCTGGTCACCCTAGTTTTTCGTTAGTGGCGTGCACTATCAAAAGCTTCCATTTACTGCACCCTACCAAAGATCCTTGATTACTGTACTAGCTCCGCTTTAACCCTCTCTGACCCTACTGCGGTGAGGTAGGGCTGGCAACAATATCGCAAAAGCTCACAAAACTTGTTGGAAAGGTGTAGCACAGGCTAAGGAAATCCCATACATTTTTGGAGCCGATCAGACTCAAAGGGAACTTTGAAACATTTTCCATATTGTAACCTATTCTCGCAATGATAGTGAAAGTGAAAAGTATTATTTTAAATGATGAATTTGTGCAAGCCTGTCTCATTCATTTCTTTCACATGTCTTACAACATAAATAATGCATTCATATGCTAGTACTAATGCCAGGAATTACCCTGTTTATAGGCCTCTTAGAAATGGTTGTTGCATCTTGCATATTATTTAGATGCGCACTCGATCGAGCATCCATGCAGGCAAAACGTAGGAAAGTTGGAAAAAACGTCGTACAAACTTGTTTGTGATTTTTAATAATACTGTATTTTTTGCATGGCCCTCAGACCCCACCACAGATTTGGTCCCCCCCAATGTTGACATCATGACTACGGCCTTGTATCTTTATAATCTTATTTTTTTATTTCATTTTTATTTTTATAATCTTATTTTCTATTAAGCCCTTAATGACAGTGGTTCAAATGACCTCTGCCAGGTCACAGAGCTCCAGGGCCCGAGACTCATTTCTATAGTTTCATTTTCATTCAATGCCTTCGCCTTACACACGCACGCACGCGCGCACACACACACACACACACACACACACACACACACACACACACAGTTTCACTACAAACATGTGCCGTATCTATACCTAATCTTTTTCTGTATGGCTGCTTAGTTTACATTGCGTAATGGGAGCATTTGAAGAAGAAATCCATTTAGTGGGAAACAATGTGGCGGCCGTGCGCTGGTAAGCCCATTAAGTCATAATGTCCAGCATGATCACCAGTAAATCCCTTTATGCCATCAGAAGACTGTGTTCAGGCCGGAGGCTAGACTGCTAATGTCGTAATGTGCAATAATACAGAGCCATCTTGCTGCAACAGGACATCAGTGCAAGATCTTGAAGTGTGTGTGTGTGTGTGTGTGTGTGTGGGTTAATATGAAGCTACTATTGGATACAGTGCTGGATCTCAGTGTGTGTGCTTGGTGTGCATCTGCCATTTATAGTCAAACCTCTGTCTGTGTGGTGTGTGTGTGTGTGGACTGATGATGTGTATGTGTATGTGTGTGTTTTGTGTGTGTGTGTGTGTGTGTGTGTGTGTGTGTGTGTGTGTGTGGTGTCCATCACCAGACCTCTGTGTGTATGTGTGGTGTCTGATTGTGTGTGCTACCTCGAAGGCTGTGAAGGAGAAACATGGCTGCCTGGGGAGGATGCTGCTCTTAAGCACCACGCTGACGAACAGACGCACTCCTGATGGGACCACTGGGTGAGCCTGTGGAGGAGACACGCCCAAACAGAGAGCAGTGGGTCAACACAGGCCATATGAAAACAGAGACAGTGGTTCAACACAGGCCATATGAAAACAGAGACAGTGGTTCAACACAGGCCATATGAAAAGCTAGATGATAAACACAGAATCTGTTTCCTTATAAACAACATCAGAGTCTTATTCTCATATCTTACTGTGTGACTATGTCTGTGTGCACCTGATCACAAAAAGCAAGGTGACTGCAATAGGATCATTTAAGCAAATATAATGTCTACATTATATAGCCACGGCCTACTGGTTAGCACTTCGGACTTGCAACCAGTGGGTTGCCGGTTCGAACCCTGACCAGTAGGCACGGCTGAAGTGCCCTTGAGCAAGGCACCTAACCCCTCACTGCTCCCCGAGCGCCGCTGTAGCAGGTAGCTCACTGCGCCGGGATTAGTGTGTGCTTCACCTCACTGTGTGTTCACTGTGTGCTAAGTGTGTTTCACTAATTCACGGATTGGGATAAATGCAGAGACCAAATTTCCCTCACGGGATCAAAAGAGTATATATACTTATATACTTATACAGAGTGCTTTAAATCATTGCTTTAATCATGGCCATTCATTCCCCAATGTACGTATTTGTGTGACTGTGTCTGTCTGTGTGTGTGTGTGTGAGGGGTCCAACGGGGCCAAGTGAGAGTCGTGATTACAGCTGTGCTGGCCTCTGGAGGCTCCTCCATTACAACTGCGCCCAGACGATCAATGTTTATGGAGCCCATAAAACACAACAGGCCTGCAGAGCCAAGAGAGACCCCTCAGTGCTGGGCCTGCTTATCAAAACAGAGGATGAGCAGAGGTGTGTGTGTGTTTGTGTGCGGATTTTTGTATTTTTCTTTTAATTGTTATTATTTATTAATTTATTTTTGCATGCACATATGTGCGTGAAAGCGTGTTTATCTGTAATTCTTGTGGATATGTGTCTGTGCATCTGTGTGTGTGTGTGTGTGTGTGTGTGTGTGTTAGTGTGTCTGTGTGTGTGTGTGTGTGTGTGTGTGTGTGTTAGGTTAGTGTGTGTGTGTGTGTGTGTGTGTGTGGTTAATGTGTGTTTGGTTATTGAGTTGACCATCTCAGGATGCACTGTGTTTTATTTTATGGCATGTTAATGTTTAATGGTCACGCCTGCTCTACTCAGGATGGCGACTCAAATAAAAGGTGAGCAGTGAAGAAGGCAACAGCACCGAGAAACAGCTATCCAGCGCTCCTCCACGGAATTAAAAAAGAAAACAGACACAAGACACACACACGCACACTCACACTCACACTCACTCAATATGGCTGGATTGCCTGAAGTGCAGAGGACAGTGAGTTAGAAATGAATAATTGATGCGTTTCAGTCTACTAAACTGATGTGGGCAGAAAAGAGGAGGAGTGGGAATGAGAGAGGGGGAGAGAGAAGGGGGGACAGAGAAGGAGAATGGGGAGGAGGAGAGAGAAGGGGGGACAGAGAAGGAGAATGGGGGAGGAGGAGAGAGAAGGGGGGACAGAGAAGGAGAATGAGAGAGGGGGAGAGAGAAGGGGGGACAGAGAAGGAGAATGGGGGAGGAGGAGAGAGAAGGGGGAGGAGGAGAGAGGGGGGACAGAGAAGGAGAATGGAGGAGGAGAGGCCGATCGTGTGTAAACTTTCCCAGTGGACTTGGACTAGACATAGACAGCTACGGGCAAACACACACACACACACACACACACACACACACACACACACACACACACAGTTCTATTTTCCACTTTTAATACAAAATGTACAAAACACACAGCCACAATCATACACAGACCTCAACCAAAAACTCAGACACAGAACAATAATTCAGTATTTAATCCCCCATACCACACACTCACAACACAATCTTCCCATTCCATTTCCCAACACCCAACCAACAGACAGTTGCATTCTCTCTCTCTCTCTCTCGCTCTCTCTCTCTTACAGTACACACACACACAATCATACTGATCTGATCACAAATGACACACTCTTCTTTCTCCCACTCTCTCTCTCCCACACACACACACACACAAACTCTCTCTCTTCCTCTCTCTCTCTCTCTCTCTCTCTCTCTCTCTCTCACACACACACACTATCCTCTCCTCCAACACCCCCACACCCAGAGCTTTTTTATATCAGCTCAAACCCTACCTCCAATCAAATGTCCTCCAGCCAAACCCATCAGCTCATCAAACCCCTCTACTCTCTTCTGGTAAGATCTCTGCCCTGCTGCTCTCTTCCTCCCTCCTCCTCGCTCCTCTCCTCCCTCCTCCTCCTCTCCTCCCTCCTCCGCTCCTCCCTCCTTTTCTCATCTCTTCCCCTCTCTCTATGTTCTTTTAATCCTCCTTTCCCCTCCTCTTCTACTTGCATCTTCCCCAATTCCTTTCCTTTTCCCTCCTCTCCTCTCCTCCTCCTGTCACATCTCTGATCCTCTACTTTCTCCTCCTCCCTCCTCTTCTCCTGTACTATCCATCTCCACTCCTCAGCCTGCTCCCCCTTTACTGCTCTCCTTCTTGTGGGCACCTCTCCTCTCCTCCTCCTCTGTAGAATCATGCACATCACCTCACCTCTCCTCTCCTCCTCCTCCTCTCCTCTCCTCCTGTCCGTTTCTGCAAAATATAAACAATCTGTATGCTCTTCTTCCTCAGGATAAAGTAAACAACCCCCCTCTCCTCTCCTCTCCTCTTCCCTCCCCCTCTTCCCCAGGAGAAGCAAACAATGCTCCCAGTCCCTATCTCTTCCTTCATCTCTTCTCCTCTTCCTTCCGTCTTCGGTAGACGCTGCCCAGGGCCTCCAGACCCACTCGGTCCGCAGGGCGCCCAGCTGCTCTCATTAGCAGTGCTGCCACTGATCTCCCTCCCCTGGTACTGATGCTGCGCAGATGACTGAGGAGCTGAGACCCCTGCAGACACAGCAGAACACACACACAGCAGAACACACAGCAGAACACACACACAGCAGAACACACAGCAGAACACACACACAGCAGAACACACAGCAGAGCACACACACAGCAGAACACACAGCAGAGCACACACACAGCAGAACACACAGCAGAGCACACAGCAGAACACACAGCAGAGCACACACACAGCACAACACACAGCAGAGCACACAGCAGAACACACAGCAGAGCACACAGAAGAACACACACACAGCAGAACACACAGTAGAACACACAGCAGAACACACAGCAGAACACACCTCCTGAATCCACATCAGCAGGAGGGAGCATAGGGAGAGGGAGGGAGGATCTCCGCTGAATCCATCATGTGTAAACAGCACAGGGCACTGGAGAGGACCTGCCACCCATCTGATACTGGGCTGTCATATCCATGCCAGAACGATGTAGACAGTAAAGCACAGATGCTGGAGGTGTGTGTGTGTGTGTGTGTGTGTGTGTGTTTATTCGTGGAAATGAAGGGTAGAGTAAATGTTGGGTGCAAATACTGGGTGAGGAGTGAGTGGAAAGGATGCCCTCCTCCCCCATCCTCTCAGTGGAATCGCTCTTTGAGCTTTATAGAAGAGATGAAAGATACACACACACACACACACAGGAACATCAGACATAGCCGTGTGTTTTTTACTTACCTCAATTGTTGCCAACAACAACAAAACATCACAAAATGTTGACTTAAGCTGTTCTACGTACTGTTCTACTTCTGCTGTATATTCTACCTGAGAATAGAGACATCACCTCATAAACCAGGGAGTCTCCCTTCATTTTATTAGCTTCAGATCAAAAGCCTTCACTGATGCAAAAAGCTTACTAAACAATTATATTATATTAGGCATTAAACCAGCTTTCACACCAGACTGCTGGCATATTGCAGGGGGAAGTGTAGCGTGCCGTAGCGTAGCTTAGCATGGATTATTTATGGTCTTTTTCATGCTCTGCTCAGTGTCCTTTGATGGATTCTGCCCAAGGCGATCACCCCGGCTCAATACCAACAGACTCAGGTGCCCCTCAACTCCCCTGTCTCTACTGGCATCACACACACACACACACACACACACACACACACACACACACACACACACACACACACACACACACACACACACACACACACACACACACACTGTATTGCTAGCCTTTTCTGCTACGTACGTACCAGAAGAGGTTTGAATGATGTGTGGTGTGTTTGTGTGTGTGTGTGTGTGTGTGTGTGTGTGGTGCAGGAGTGTACAAGGGAAGTATGTAGGTTTGTGGTTTTCATTAGTAAGTGTAATGTGTGCAGTGTGTGTGTACAGTATGTGGTGTGTTTTTGTGTGTGTGTGTGTGTGTGTGTGTGTGTTCTGAGAGCAGGGGGAAGATATTTTCAGTGAGGGGGACCAAATTTCGAGCAAAAACCCAGATAGGCCTAGTGAAATCAGGCTTCCAGATCACTTCTGACCCACTGTGTCGACCATCATAATGTTTTACACTTGCCGGGTTCCCACGGTCATGGAAAACCTGGAAAAGTCATGTAATTGTAAAATCCCAATTTTCCAGGCCTGGAAAAATCTGGGATTTCAGTAAATTCATTGAAAGTTTTGGAAAAGTGATGACATTTTTCATACCAGGGACGTAGGTAGGAGACGGCATACATGCCATTCAATAACTTTCTTCATGAAAATGGGAAAGTGCGGGAAAAAACAGAGAAAGCCGTAATCATAATTGATTAATTTGACATAATTTCAAGCCCATAACATTTTTTGTCACATTCAGCAATCATCTCCTCGCGACCGCTAGCTGCCCATTCCGTGAGTACACTGTAAAAAAAAAAAAACGGTCTCTCTAGGCAGCCCAGAAAACTGCAAACAAATAATGTGGGGGCAGCGTGTCCCCCCCCAAAAAAACGAAACCCTGGGAATACTGAAGGTAGGAGTGAGCTAGCCTACCTCTCTGCTGTGTTTCATTTGGTTCATGGTTATAATATAATGCTAATAAATTTAAATATAAACCTAAACACAAAGAAACGCAACTTCCTGCAAAGTTTCTCACTGCACCTTTAAATATGCGACTGAGAGAGGGAGTGCGATGATCTCAGTTAAGTGAAGAAACTTGGTTACAGAGGATTGCCAGGAAACTTGATTACAGAGGATTGCCAGGAAAACACTGGCACAATAATCCACTCTTGAGCCATCATTTACTGGATGTGAAAGTTGTAAAATACCATGGAATTACAAAATACCAATTGCAAAAAGCAGATGTGCAGAGAAACACGCCCTGTCTTCTTTCTCCACCCTTCCTCTCAAGGGCACATCATTTGCCTGTCATCTGACTCATGTGATCATGCAATCAATACTCAAACCAAACCAACTCCACGCTAGACTAAGCTATTTGAGTCAGTTTTTGCCCCTTTACTCACCCCCTGTCACGTCTATACTTGCCCAACTGGCATCATCATGCCCCTCCCCCCTCTCTCTTTAGGCTGCTCTGGTCACATGATCACATGTAACCATGGCAATATAGCCACACAAAGGCATACCCTTAAGCATTTGCTACTTTGACCACAATATCTGAACTTATTTTCTATACCAATGGACAGGCTTATGCTCATATGATAGTAACGGTTGTTATTTGTTCAACCCTCAATAGCATAGGATGGCACACGAAAGTAAGAAGATCTGTCTTAATAGACATTAGATTATTATTAGACCCCATGTGTTGAATTTGCATGAATTTGTACATAGAATTTGTACTTTCTTACTTATAGGCCATGAAAAGTCATAGAAATTTCATTCAAGGTGTTTAAATTTTGTCAGTAAAAATGGGTGGGAGCTTTGAACTTGCTAGAATATTAAGATAATAAGATTTATTGTTTTCAAAATATGTTTTGGTCAAAACTGGAGGATGGGCAGAATGCCAGATCTGCCCTCAGACCAGCTTCTTGCTATGTGGGAGGTCTCCGCTTTTACGCTTATGCAGTTGTACTTTTAGGGCTATATTTTAACGGTTCGAAACGGAAGTGTCTTTGCGCAAAACGCAAGTCACTTTGTGGGCGGATCTTGGGCGCTGATGCTATTTTACCGGTGGGATATTTGACTGTTGCGCCAGGCGCAAATCTAAAATGGGGTGGTCTGAAGTAGCTACATTAATCATGGGTGTGGTTTGGGCGTAACGTGCAATAAACCAATCAGGGCGTCATCTCACATTCCCTTTAACAACAGGCACGCTTGTTCCATAGCTGATTGCTATTATGGTGGCGTATTTGCCAGGCGCAGCCAGGAGCGCTCACAGTGCTATAATTTTACTGTTCAGTTAGGAACTGTCAGCTATTGATTTTTCCTCTTGACAAAATGTAATACAGAATTGTCACAAAGACATACTTTCCGATGTTTTGGGATCACTCTCACTGAATCACGAGATTATGAATGCATGGTTTTTTTTGCTATGTACAATGGGATCTGTCAGTTAATCCTCTTCTCTCCGTGTTGCTTAAATGGCATTGGCATGCAATTCACTGAATCCATTGATTCATGAAAATGTGTACGTTCACATCTTAATGGACACCACACTGATTTCCCTCGAGAAAATATATGGTTTAATGGGAACTATGGTGATGAGTGGATATTTTTGACCTAACTTTTCAACTCTGCACAGTATATCCCATTAACTGCACAGTAGGCTATTTACAATATGTGAATGGGTGCACAAATGTAATCTAAAAATTCAAAACCTTAGCGCAGCTGGAATAATGCTTAGGCTGATGTTAAAGTGCACGCTGATTACCTCTAAAGGTAACTATAGACCAAATTAATAGGTCATATTAGGCTTTTGTTGTAAATATATTGCATGTAGATGTTGTAGGCTACAAATTTTTTAGGTCACCAATACACGAACAAAACCGGGAAATGGACAAATATTATCACGGGGGTGTCTGTAGATTGGTGTGCAACACATTCATTCACGCTAGCCCTCAAAATAGCATCTGCATTTTATACCACAGACTTAGACCAGGGAGTTCCTGGTCTAAGGAATTGTTTTCTGAATTATCAACAGTGAACGTTTACATCAACAGTGAACGTTTTTTACCTGAACACGCCCGGTGGGCTTAATCGAATTCCCTAATTTACAGGCACGCATCTGTGGAGGGAAAATTCCAATATGCTTGACTGCAAAATAGGAAAGACAAAAGCGCCGAAAGTATACAAAGTCAATTGCGCTGGGACGCACGATAGAGCCCTTATTGTTTTTGAGTTATTTCACACTGCTTGGGCCAATGGTTGAATACTCTAAAAGCTACATTGGATTGATATTTTATGCAGCTATGAATGAACAAGAGTTTAGACAGATCATCATATTCTTATGATCCAAACGCACATGATCACTGTCTGGTATAAAGCTGTCAATCAAATGACCAAATCAACATGCACTCTCCACTATGTTTGTTATTGATGTAATGTTAGGGAATACAAGGGAACACTTGGAATGGCTTTACAAGTTACCAGAACACACTGTAAAAGGTCAGAGAAATTAACAGACAATAATAACAATAACAATGATTTGCAATTTATTTTGCCCTTCAATATTAGTATGAACCAACATTTCAACAATATCTAAATGCATTGAATTAATTAGAATATATAAAAAAAATGTAATATGTCAAATATTGAAACAAACATAACATCTAGGCTACATCCCTTCAGGCAAATGCAAAACTATCTCTTTGATTTAGGCAAAATCATTTCCCAATTAAAAAATAGGCTTGTATCGAGTTGATGAGCAGTAGGCTAGCTGAGTTGGATATTAAATAACAGTGTTGTATAAAGTACTAGAAAGCAATACTTGAGTAAAAGTACAAGTATCATACTAGAAAAAGACTTTGGTAGAAGTGAAAGTTACCTTTTAGAATATTACTTAAGTAAAAGTCTTAAAGTATCTGATATATACTGTACTTAAGTATCAAAAGTAATTTTCTGATATTTAATGTACTTAAGTATTTGAAGTAAAAGTAAAAAGTAAAAAACAAGCGGTTTTATTTTGAACTTTTATTGTGAACTTTATTTTGGCTTTCTTATAGTAAAGCATAAAGCATATTCAGGGTTCCCATATCTTCTATGAAAGAAAAAAACAGAAACAGAAATTTCACTTTTGTATGAACTTCAGGTAAAAATGAAAAATATTTCTTTCTTAAAAAAAAAAAAAGACTTGTTGGTAGGGAGAACATTTTGGTCATGTGGTATGAGCATTTCTAGGGCTTACTCCCCAGGTCACCATCTCACTCTCTCACACACATACACACCTATGTCCAGCTACTAATATGCCAGTCATTAGTTAAAACTGAAAAGGTGTTCATCTTCAAAAGAAGCTGGTTTTCAAAGTTGCCAGAATTCAGTGCCAGGGAGTTTCAGGCCCAAGACCGGCCCACGTTTTCCATAGTGGTGGAAATTGGATAAATGAAGCAACATTTCAGCTCTTACTATCCTGTAGTGTTTATTAGTACCACGGTTCAACAAATGTGTAAAGGTTATATAATAATTCACTTCAACAAAGAAGTTAACAAAAAATATTCCACTATTCCACAAGTTAACAAAACAGAAAGAAAGAAAGAAAGAAAGCCTTTGAAATGTAGCCTATCCCACGCCCCCACAAAGAGGCATATTGAACTAATGTTTAGGCTACATGTTTTTTGCATGGGTAGGCTATATTGTTGTTTGGTGATTCAGCCTACTCCTTTACTACACCCTCTTCTGAGCAAACAAGGCATATAGGTTTATCATGTAGGGTAATTGCTCTGTCTTACATTACATAACTTTAATTTATCCTCTCTACTTGTCCCTGTAGTCATGGCCTCCCTCATCACTAATTTCGGCTCATCATTTTCAGTGGTCGACTGGTTGATCTGCTGCTCAGTCTGTCCTGGCCTCTTTCTACCATCCATCCTTCCTGACGCTTGTGTCTACTGTAGGGCCGGCTTGGCTATCCGTACCTGAGAAAACTTTTTGGAAAAGACGGGCTATATGGACCCAACCAACTCTTTTTGGGAAGGGAGAACTCCCTCACGTAGGCTACAACCCATGCAGAAGCATTGCATTTGTGTCATGCACAGAATGCGAACGGTCCTACTTTAAGAAAAGATAGACTAACGCGGACAAATGTCAATATTTTTTTCCTCGACCGCCCAAAAGTGAAGCGCCCACCGGGAATTCTCCCGACACCCACCCCGCCTGATTCAGTCTTGCTTTCTTGGACTGAAGACAAGTTAGCATGCTAAATAGGCTTTCACAGGTCAGCTGAGGCAGTTAATGGAGGTTCAGCTTCACAGAAAGCTGCCAATGTACAGAAACATTTCTTGCAAATACGGCCACGGGTGTATGACGTTCTCTTCACCACCACCCTGTTCACCGAAGCCACCATTATCGTCGGGGTGGTCGTCTATGATAATGGGAGGTCCTACAGTAGGTCCTCGTGCTTCCATGGCAGTTTCAGTTGTGCGTCCTTTAGCAACAAACAAGCGCTGAAATAGAGCGCGCAGCGTGTGGAGCGTGCGTAATGCAATTTAGGCCAAGGCCGTAGTCATGATGTCAACTTTGGGGGGGGACCAAATCTGTGGTGGGGTCTGAGGGCCATGCAAAAAATATTATTAAAAATAACAAACAAGTTGTTACGACGTTTTTTCCAACTTGTGTGTGCCGTCGCCACATTTGATTCCTACGCTTTTTCCTGCATGGATGCTACGATCGAATCGATCTAAATAATATGCAAGATGCAACAACCATTTCTAAGAGGCCTATAAACAGGGTAATTCCTGGCATTAGTACTAGCATATTAATGCATTATTTATGTTGTAAGACATGTGAAAGAAATGAATGACACAGGCTTGCACAAATTCATCATTTAAAATAAAACTTTTCACTTTCGCTATCATTGCAAGAATAGGTTACAATATGGAAAATGTTCCCTTTGAGTCTGATCGGCTCCCAAAATGTATGGGATTTCCTTAGCCTGTGCTACACCTTTCCAATAAGTTTTGTGAGAATTGTGTTGCCAGCCCTACCTCACCGCAGTAGGGTCAGAGAGGGTTAAAGCGGGGCTTATTTATGCGAGGTTATTTATGTTTGATTACATTTCAGAGGGTGGTGGTTGTTGGTTTCCTGTTTCCAGAGTTTTTTTTCTTTATAAATTTTTCTATGTCCATATATTGGGGGGGACATTTTGGTCATATTTGAATATGGGGGGGGGACACGTCCCCCTCAATGTCTATGGTGACTACGGCCCTGCTAAGAGCAGTGATTCGCCAAACCTCCCTTATTGCAGTCGCACACATTTCTTCTAATTTTATGTTTTAGTAACGAGTAACGAAGATGCTTAGTGGAAATATAACGGAGTGAAAGTATACATGTTATCTAGGAAATGTAGTGGAGTAAAAGTGAAAGTTGACATAAATTTAAATAGCGAAGTAAAGTACAGATACGTGAAATAGTGAAGTGAAGTATTTGTACTCCGTTACATTACAACACTGTTAAATAGCTATTTAATAGGAGAATAGCTAATGTCGGGATGAGCAGGAGACAGTCTACAGAAGTAGCCTGGTTTAGTCTATAGTGGTTGTTAGTAGACAATCTGATCAAACATTTCAGATATCCAACTGTTACTAGCACAGTGAGAGTGAGATTGTGCAGTAAGAGTGAGAGTGAGATTGTGCAGTGTAGATGGCTGTGGTAGTGTTGTTAATGAGATGTTTTATTTAGCTGCTTATAGGCTATTATTTAGCTTGTAAGGCTTTTTTTCCCGTTATCAAAAGTGAGAGGGAACGATTGCAGTCTTTTCAAAACTGAGGGTGTCATATCTCCTATTCCCCATGCCGCCGATGTGCCTGTCTGAGTGTGTGTGTGTGTGTGTCTGTGTGTGTGTGTGTGGTCAAGGAGGGTAAGGATTATCTCCCACTGGGGTCAAGGACAGAAACAGGAGAAGGGAAAGAAGGGGGGAGGAGAAGAGGAGGGGAGGAGGCCAGGGTCCAACAGGAGGAAGAAAGCTGCCTGCTGTACCTGCAGGACTAGGGTGGGGGTGGATGGGTGTTGTTAATTGGCTGGGAGGATGCCTTTGAGAAAGCATCATGGACTTGTTTTGACCAATCAGAACTGCAGATGGAATTGTCAAGGTCTTAAGGCGGCAGCTGGTAAGACCTAAGAAAGGAAGTCACGAGTGAGGTGGGGTATGTGTGTGTGTGTGTGTGTGTGTGTGTGTGTGTGTGTGTGTGTGTGTGTGTGTGGGGGCTGATGGTGGATATGCCTGGCTGTGCAAACAGAAGGCTCCAACAGAGAGAAGATGATACGGAAGGCTCTCTAGCCAATAGGGTTGGATGGCTAAGAGTATGGGGAAGAGGCAACTGACTGAGTCAATAGCCATCGCCATTATGGCTATGAGAGGGCATGACAAGGTGGCTAGCAAGCCAATAATGACACATTAGAAATAAAAGGAAAAAACTGACACACAGATCTCTCACAACACCAGTAACAGATATGGTGGGAGTCTGATGGGGCATGGAAAACCAATGCAGGACTGACTGTAACATTGATGCTTGCGGGTGGAGAAGTGAACAGCTCTGAGTCCAGGTGGCTAGCTGACAGTGATATGTGTTGGAGAGAAGCTTACCTGTGCTAGCTCCAGGTGGCTAGCTGACAGTGATATGTGTTGGAGAGAAGCTTACCTGTGCTAGCTCCAGGTGGCTAGCTAACGCAGTGCTGTGACAGTGACACATGCTGGAGGGAATTGTACCTGAACCAGTTCCAGGTGACAGTGATGTGTGATGGAGGGAAGCGTACCTGTACCAGCTCCAGGTGGTAGTGCTGGAAAGGCCGGAGGTGAGCCACAGGAAGCCGGTAGTATGCCAGCAGCTCCCTGCTCCCGCTGTCTGCAACCTTCAGCACCAGCACTGCAGACACACCAATCACAGAGGACAGAATGTCAGAATTTCCATCAGAGTTCTCCATCAGAGTTTTATATCAGAGTTCTATATCAGAGTTCTACATCAGAGTCCTACACAAGACATACATATTAGTCAGAGACAGTTGATAAAGCTAACTATAGAATCTTTGTATTAGTTCTACATCAAAATACTTTCTAAATTTACCAGTATATACAAATGCATTCTATCATGGGACAAGTGAACCCATTACAGGAGAAATCCAGCACTTTTTCCACATAGATCTCTGTTTCTCGAGGTCACGAGTACTGTCGGTACAAAAAAAACAAAAACAATCGGGTTTTTTTTTCGGTAGCTGCCTGGCTACTTTAGTTGCTGGCAGATATGAATATTTCCTGTTTACAAACGAAAGTTCCAATAATAGAGACACTGTGGCTCCATTACACAGATACAGACTTGTCTTCAGGTTTCTTGACGCCAACATGGCAAAGTGCCATCCTCCAGATGTCGGATGCTAAACTTAGCAGTATGTTTTGATGAGAAAAGAGAGTACGAGTGGTGAAAAACTGGGAGAGTGTCAGTTGAGGGAGCAGTTCCCCTAGCAGTCCAACACACTTCACTTTAATTCTCTCTCTCTCTCTCTCTCTCTCTCTCTTTCCTTCATCACTCCATTCTCTCATTTTCTCTTTCTCTAGCTCTCCCTCTCTCTCTCTCCCTTTAACACTCCCACTCTCCCCCTCTCCACTCTTGAGCGCCTCTCAGAGGTGTTTCTGCTGTCTGGAGCTGTGAACTGAGGACAAACTCCACCGTTTTCCTCCAGGGATCTTCTGATAGCAGGAGGATGAGCGGGCAGAGTCAGACAGACTGACCCCTAAAAGAGATCGCCAAGACTGACCCTTAAAAGAGATCACCATGACTGACCCCTAAAAGAGATCACCAAGCCTGGCCCCTAAAAGAGATCACCAAGACTGACCCCTAAAAGAGATCACCAAGCCTGACCCCTAAAAGAGATCACCAAGAGCAGCCCAGCCCAAGGCACAAGCACAGGGTAACACTCCCCTGGCATGGCAACAGCAGCAGCAGCAAACACCTCAGTGTGTGTGTGTGTGTGTGTGTGTGTGTGTGTGTGTGTGTGTGTGGTGTGTGTGTGTGTGTGTGTGTGTGTGTGTGTGTGTGTATTCGGAGAGGAAGCCTCTGTGCCAGTCACTATAATTCTCTACTGGGAAAAGGACCAAGGACTTGTTGAGGCATCTCTGAGTGTGTGTGAGTGTGTGTGTGTAGGTAGAGGGGAAATCCTTAGTGCCATCCCCTGTAAATCTCTCCTGAGTAGAGCACCCCAGGGTGATAGACACCCCCCCCCCTTCTACCCACACTCAAACAGGGCCAACAGACTTGGCTTGGACCAGCCTCGGCTCTCCCAGACAGGTCTTTGGCTCTGAAAGCATCCTGGCCTTCCAATTCTCTTGCTCTTGTCACTCAGTCTCCAACACGGACGCCTCTTTGTCTCTTCGTCAGCGTGGTGTTGCCGATCGGCTGCCTATTTCCACCCGCCTCGGCTACAGCTATTTTTATGCGCCCCGCAAACAACTTCACGCCGGCCCCTTGCGTCCACCTGCGTCCAATCACATGCCTCCGCAGTGCCAGAGAGGCGGAGGAGGAGAAAAATGGAAAAGCTGCGCAAAAAAATGGGAGGCCGCTGCGACACAACGAATATTGGAGTCGCCACGACGACAACGCTCCCTCTGTTCCTGGTCGATGGCATCAGTATTCCCGACGCGTCCGTGGCAACCGCTCCCTCCTCTCCTCCACTGTGTGCGAGAGTCATTAAGTCCTCGGCGTAATTATTCTGTCACTTAACGGGCGGAGAGCGTGTGGCTGGAATAATCAGACCCACGCTCAGCAATTATCATCGACAGAGAGCCCTTTCACTTCGCCGCCAGATCAAGGCCAAGCAATCACACACACACACACACACACACACACACACACACACACACACACACACACGCACACACTCTCTCACACACACACACAGATTTGTCCCTCAATCCCTCTCTGTTCTCTCTGCTGCAAAGGAGAGAGAGAGAGAGAGAGAGAGAGAGAGAGAAAGAGACAGGATGAGCACACAGGAGGAAGAGAGAGGAAGAGAGAGAGAGTATAAGACAAACAGAAGGAAAGAGAGAGAGAGAGAGAGAGAGAGAGAGAGAAAGGATGACAGAGATAGTGAGAGATATAACTAAGAGAAACAGAACTGTGAGAGCGAGACAGAGAGAGTGATAGAGACAGAAGAGCGTATTGAGCTGTTAGGGGCAGTCATGTGCAACAGATGCTCACAAGACCAGATACAGCAGATTTATTTCTCCTCCTTGATTTGATGTTCTTTTCCCCACTGTCAAAGGCAGACACACACACACACACACACACATATCCACCATCACCCCCCTCACACTTCATACACACACACACACACACACACACACACACACACACACACACACACACGCTGTATGCATATGGATGAGAAAGGGCATTTTGTCCTTGTGAAGGGATTTTAGATGTGAGAAAAGGGGGTGAACTAGAACAGCCTTATATAAACTTTATTCCAACATCCAACATCTTGACCATGCAATGCGTTCCCTTCCCGCCCAAAGAGAACACTGAGCGGAATACTGAGTGGTGATGGGATTCAGAGAGAGATCCACAGTGCTGCTGTTTGAAAATCTCCTCCCCACATCACTGACCGTCACAGGCTCAGCAGGACGGCTCTCACTGGTGATTACTTTCTCTGCTACAGCACAAACCACACACATGCATGCACACACACACACACAGACACACACCCACCCACACATACATGCACGCACACACACACATTCACACACACAGGGATGGGCAGTATTTCTGATACATGTATTTAAAATATCTATTTAAAATACAAAATACTATTTTGTAATTTGTATTTTATTTATGAGATGATGAAAATGCCTTCATATTTTGTTTCAAAATACTTCAGTGTGGTGTATTTTTGTATTTTCAAAATACTGTAAAATACTTTCTTTGAAACACTGTGATGACATCTATCTAACTATCTAAAAAGCACAAAATCTCTGTCTCTGTCTGTCTGTGGCACCCTCGCATGGTCAAGCCCCTCTGCTTAAAGGCATCAACTGAGGAGACAGGACTAGCTAAGGTTACACACACTCCTTTGCTCACACAAGGACAGCACAAGGACTTCTCAAAGGACTTTGAGTTTGCTATTTTCCTTTCTTTTTTATGTTTTACAGTTTTTTTCAAGACTTTAAATGTGTCTATGTTCTCTGACCTGTGGAATATTTCAGTGATATGGTTACTTGACAAGATACCTCAAACAAGGACATTTCCAATTTTGCACATTTTAAATAAGAAATGATTGATAATGTCATAATAATTGGCTTCTAATTGGCTTAACTGATTGGATGGTATTAATGTGACTTGAACGCGGACCCTGGCAGAGGTTTATATTGGAATGTCTAACATGAGGGGTCAGCATATCTAATCTGTTGACTGATTATGGAAGGAGTCTCTTGCTTTCAGATGTTTTTCCAGGTAGTGTACAAGTGAAGGGATGGACGAAAAAGGCTTTTAGAAAGATGTATTTTGTAGTATTTTGAAAATACAAAAATACAGTATTTTATTTTGAGACATTTTTTGGCTGCTGTATTTTGTAGCTTATTTTGATACATTTTTAATATGGGTATTTGGTATTTTATTTGCCCATCCCTGCACACACACAGACACAGACACAGACACAGACACACACTGGATCTGCATAATGCAGAATAGCACAGGTTGCTCAAATGAAAAAAAAGGGCTTTTTCTGCACTAGCATCTGTCTTTTCTATGGTGCAGAAATGAAGCATAACAAGGACAACACTCCCTCCCATGGAAGTGAAAGCTCTAACCTGGCTCTGCCCTCCAGTTACTCCCTGCTGAGGTTTTCGCTTGAGTCAATTTGGGTCCAGTTACACCAGGCATGCAAAGCCCCATCACTAATGTTTTCAGACGTGTTTTGCTCTCAGAGTTGTTTGTGCCCGATGAGTCACGTTGACTACTGGACCAGTGCCACCTGTGGCCACGGCACTACGTTACCAAACACTGACCCTGGACTGTACCTGTGACCATTTCTTTGAAAGGCTTTAACACTTCCCGAAGGTGGTAGTGTTTCTTCCGTCTCTGCCAACAGAGTTTGCAAAGTCTGTGAGCACTGTCTGCATGTGCAGCCACTAAGCAGAGATTTGATGATGCAAAGAAGCGCAGTAATAAGGATCAAATATGGTTTCCCGTCTTTTAAATTGAAGGGAGATCGCGAGCGACCCTATTACCCTACGTAACTCTCTGCACTGAGCATGAGGCCTAAAAAGCGTTCCCCAGTGGTCTGACCCTGCGTGGCTCACCATCTCCACGGGCCTGCTCATCCTGGAGCTCGACTGCCAGTGTCTCCTCCCAGGAGGGGCTGTGAGTGGGCTGCAGAGTGCCGTCGGTCACCCCTCTGCTCCGACGCCCACAGGCCTCCGACGATCCGGTTGCCCTGTAGAGAAAATGCACGCAAATGCCGTGCCGCGCACGCACACACACACACACACACACACACACACACACACACACACACACACACACACACACACACACACACACACACACACACACACACACACTCTGCTGCAGATATATTTGGCAAAGCAGAAGCAGGCATTCTACATGGATTTTATTGCATCACACATAATATATTGCCACCACATTTTTATCTGGGTTGTAAAGCATTTCATAATGTTGTTAATCTTTGCCAAAACAGAAAGTCATGATGAAAGGTTGGAATGTCTTAAATTGGGAATTAGCTGATAGCAAATGAAAAGATAAAAACTGCATACAGGTTCTCTTACAAGATTAGGCAAGAAACATAATCTTTAAACAAACAATGCAATATAGTAAGAAGATTCAAGGAAACCTGGTTGCAAAGTCCTGACATTTACCCAGTGTCAAAACCTTTTCTCTTACGAAACAGCCAATTCAGTATTCCAGCACTGCACTGCTGTAATAATCAGTGAAAGCCTGGCTAACCTACCTAATGAAACGTGCACATACACTCCAAAACACACACACAAACACACAAACATACAGCCACACACACACACACACACGCTTACTTTCTCCTTCCTGGAGACCCTAATTCTTCCTGGGACCCTAATCCTTGCCTGAGCAGAGAGCAAGACACATTCCACGTGCCCCTCTGCTCACACCTGACAGACCTCGTGAGGGGAGCTGGCCTTAATCTCAGAGTGCCCCTAACACTAACAGCCCCACCTTCTCTTCCAGTTCAAACCAATACTCCCCACCCCAATACCCCCATCTTCTAGTTCAAACTAGGGCTGTCAAAATAACTGATTCATTTCGATTAATTAATTTGAGAAAAAATAACTGATTAAAAAAAATGAGTGCAGATTAATCGATTCCATATGACCTTTGACCCCAAGCCGTTCTAGTCAGTAAAAATTAGACTGTAAAATGAAGGAGAGAGAAGAAAATGTGCTGCCTAGATCATTGATTGGAACATTTACTTTTAAAAAGCGGCCTGATGGTGTTGAAAAAAATAAAGTGTTGAAAATAAAGTCCTTTGCAATGTCTGCAAGTGTTGACATTGAGGGGAGTGTTAATTTATTTTCATTGTGTACCCTAGGTTATATCTGTGGCCTGAAATGCCTTGTATGTGAACAAAAAAAACTTCTTCCCGAAGCACTTTTGAATTTATTTCCTCAGCATATTAGGTCATATCATAGATTATTATGGCCATTATTTGAACAGTGAAAATAATAATAAAAGAGTTTTTGAACTTTAATGTCACTAATGCTGATTATTCAATTACTCATTTGAATTTAAATATTTAAAATACTTTCACAGCAAAAAATATATATGCGATTAATTTAGATTAATTAATCACAGAGTATTTAATTAATTAGATTATTTTTTTTAATCGATTGACAGCCCTAGTTCAAACAAATACCCCCAATACCCCCTCTTCTAGTTTAAACAAATACCCCCCCAATACACCCCCCCACTACTTCCCCTGCTACTGTCATATGGACCGGCTTGCAGGCTGGGATTAAGAAACCTCCAGCCTCAAGGCAGACGAGGCAGCTGAGATTAAGAAGCCTCCAGCCTCAAGGCAGACGAGGCAGCCGGGATTTCCATGAGCAATGCAGGAGGACTGAGATGGACAGAGAGCTGCAAACTCTACACATAAAAGAGAAAGAGGGAGGGATACAGGGGGAAAGAGAGAGAGAGAGAGAGAGAGAGAGAGAGAGAGAGAGAGATGAGAGACAAAGAGGTTGTGTGAGAATGTGTGTTAACATCAGACGCTGCTTGTTCTACTTCTGTTTCCTTTGAACCTCCATCCTTTGAGTTTGATGGAGGTATGCCTTCACAAAACACACATCACACACACACATCAAACTTTTCACATCAAAAACACTACATTCATACCACACATCAAACAGTTACGATGCACTTCTCATAACACACACACACACAAAAAAACAAGAGGAGCCCTAAAGATGAACTTTCCTCATGTTGTCTTTCCATTACAGGACAAAAAACAACTGCAGCTTGTTTCAAGGTAAACAAAACACAGCGGCTAGTCCGTCTCTTGATGTATCCATAATGAGGTGACCACTCCCCACAAGGGATATGCAATGGCAATACAAAAACATATTACAGTACAATAGACAAACTGACTTCTCTTGTTATCTCAAAGATCTCTTCTAGAGAAAGTTTGGAGTGGACAGAAAGGACACAACGCCCACTGAATCTGTTCAGTTTCATTGGGAGGCTAATGACCGGAGGTGACCTGGCAGCTCTCTTCTCTAACAAACGGACGACCTTCATTATCACCCGTCTCCCAAAGAGAAGTACAAATCAGAAGTAGAAGAACTTTCTGTTTTTAGGCTGCCAGTCTATCACGAGAGCAACAAACTTCTCCAGTGGTACCAGTGACCTCGATAACTGGCCCTCTGATTGGCCGACTTCCGCTTGGTCGCCGGCCAATTCGGTCTTTCCTCCATCTCCCCTCTGAAGCGCTGCGTTCATGCTCTAGTTGTTTGAAGGTGCAGGCACAGTCCTCCGCCCTCTCTGCCTCTCTCCATTCATTAAACTGGGAGTGCAGAAGCCCTTACTCACACACATTTTACTTGGACGCAGCAGGACAAGCAAGAACTTCAGACTTCTGACCATCCTGCCCTTTTGGGTAGTTTTTAGGCAAAACAGCAAGACATGCTAAATCTGCCAGTGCCTGAGATGATGGACACAACAGCATGTGAAATGGAATCCTCGTTTTAATGAGCTACATGAGTGAAACATTTTAAGGACAAAAGTAATCAGGGATTATAGCGTGGTGATAAACTAAAGAGTTAATACATTTCACATTGCTGTCTGAGAGTGTGAGACAGAAATACAGTGAGATGAAAGGGAGAGACAGAATGAGAGAGAGAAATAACAAGACAGAGAGAGAGAGAGAGAGAGAGAGAGAGAGAGAGAGAGCCGGAGGGCTTGTTGGTGTTAAACTTTAATTTCCCTTTTAGAAGTCCTGGCTGTGTACATTTCAAGAGTAAAGTGTGGATTTGAATCCAGCCAAACTGCTGTGAGTATTAAGTTTTAAAGATCCCAGAGCCTCCCATCTCTGCTCTGGTGCTGCTGTTCCTCAAATCCCTGCTCCACAGTAGCCCTTGGCCGCGGCACGGCGCGGAGGCCTCTCTTAACAAGGCCCTACAAGTCAAGCTGCATTAGCGTCACGGTGGGAGCGGCGCCCCCGGGAGGCTAGCGGTGACGGGAAATCTCTCATTAAATCTGCAGTCACTCCCAGAGACCTCCGCTACGAGCGCTCCAGACACACACACACACACAGACACACACACACACAGACTCTCACACACACACACAGCTTGAGACCATTCATCTGTTTGATTTACTTCAAAAGCCATAAGGCAATAGTAGCAGTCTGTGCAACAATGTTTGATGTGTTTTTAAGTTGACTGATAACTTTCAGGTAGTTCTAGTAGTTTGAGAAGCCAGGAAAGTCTGGCCACACAAGAAATCTGCCCATCTGAGCAAGGCTGATGAGCGTTTACATGGGTCACGGTCATTTGGCTAGGTTTAAAGCTTGGATGAGCCGGTAATTGGTGTCGGACAGAGGGCACTTCTTCAGTATGCTGACTTAATAAGACACAAACAGGACCAATGTACTTTAAGTATAGCATGAGTGACCATGACTGACCTTCGTCCTGAGGCATAGGATTTTATGTACTCATATGATGTAGCAATATACAACCACTTGGATGGTTTGTGCCTCTCTCCCTAGTCAATCATTAGCAGTGATATTTTCACCAGTCTCACTGCTACTGACTGTTCTAGCTGCTGTTCTGCTGGAGTTCTGTTTTTGGGCAAAGTGAAATGACTAGAGTAGCACCACACAATGCATGTCCAATGGGATTATTTTTGCTTTAAATAACATCGCTGCCGAGCTTCCAACATCACAGGCCTGCCAACAAAGCTCCCGAGTCCTGGGATGCTGCATGGTCTCAAACCCTGAGCTCTTTATGAATTACTTATGACTATCGATCAAATGTCTGCCTGGAATCTGACCTACTGTACACTGCCTGCCATTAGATCAAAAGATTAGAGAGAAGTGTGTGGCGCTTTGTCCTAATACTGCACTGCATGCCAAACTGCTGCTCCAAGCCATTAGGCTGGACCCAATTTCAAATCAGACTCCATAATCTAATGTGCCCGGGGTCGTTCCCCGATAACACACACCTGATTTGATTTAACCCCGCTCTACTACATGCTTTCTGCTCAACCCAATGCCTTTTTTGGGAGACAAAGTAGCTCTCTGTGAAGTTCTAGAAAATGTTGAACTGAGAATGCTTACAATCTCTCGACAGTCAAGGATCATAGCTGTGATATTAAAGCTGATGTGTGATTACTGCATGTAGCGTTGGCTCTCACGTTTGGCCTGCAGACGAATGGTACAGACGGGTGACTCATCGAGCTAGACGCGGCCCAGGGATGATACACAGTGATGTCATACATACAGGACCCAACCCCCGCCTTCTCACGTTTTCCCATGTCTAGGATTCCCTCTTTTGTCTGGGTCTCCTGTTCATTTTTCTTAAAAAAACTTTTTCCAAGGGCTTGCTTTCTCTTGATTCCTCTCTCTTGGTTTCCTCCTTTTATCTGTTGGCCTCTCACAGGTGGTGGATGCCGAGATTTGTCTGCCTCTAATGGCTTCGCTCACTTGAACTCTTCTTTTCCTCTCACGGTCACAGGTTACAGAGGCTTAACAGACCTCATGGATTTCACAAGTTCAAACTCACTTGAATTGATTAGTTAATAAATTAATTGAAAGGTGACCCCTTCAAGTCAACACTTTAGGTACAAAATTAAAATAAAACAAAAATAAACAATAAATCAATTCATCAAAGACATCTAGATAAAGCAATTCATTATAAATCACCATAATAAGATATTATAAAAAACTGATACCTTATGATAAATCACATTATAAATCACCATAATAAGATGTTATAAAAAGCTGATACCTTATGATAAATCACATTGTTTCCTTTCTTTCCAACCCACTCTCTTTCTTTTAATAATAAAAAAACAGAATCTGAATACACCAGACTGTTGTTGGTCCCTATGTGAGACTGCAGGTCCTCTTTCCTATCTATTGCCCCTCAGTGAAGGGTGCATATGGGGGATGGGGTATTTGGGGCAGTCTGCTGCCTGTCTGTACCTCTGTTGCCCTTTAATGGAGGCTGTTTCTCCAGCGGGCATCTCGATGACAGCAAGGCAAGACCGAGAGGGCACAAACAACAACTACCGCCACAAACACGGCCCTTTGTTCCACCTCTACACACAATCATCAGGCCTGCTTGCTTTCTTTTCATCCTTTGTTTTTCTCTCTCTCTCTCCGTCTCCCTCCCCCATCTCTCCATCGTCTCGTGTAGAAGAAAGCTCTGGTGTTTGTTAGAAGCCTTCGATTTGCACCCGGCCTGCCTTGCCCCCACTCTTGCCCCAGCAGCCTCAAAGCCAGCTGTTGATGAAAAATTGATGGCGACGTGCCTTGAAAAAGCCCCTCTGGTGGCGTCTGAAGTGCAGCTCGTCCTCTGAAGTGACGCCCGCCCCGATAGTGGCTACTCCACCACTCCAAACGGCAGCCATTTTCTACTCAATGAACCACTAACCCACAGTCTGCTTTGACCGACAACCCAGCAGGCAGGCAGGTCGAGCCCCAGACCCTGCTGTTGTCCAGGTGCTCACTAATCAGGGATTGATTCTTCCTGCCTGGACATGTACTTAATGTATGTGATTGTGTGCTTGGTAATCTGGTATTGATTAAAGAGGCTCTGCATGAGGCTGCAGGCTGTGATGGTGATAATGAGTTGGGGTGGGGAGGGGTGGTGGGTGGGGGTTATCGTTGCTCTCTTTCCTACTCCCTTGCACAAGTTTGGGGGTTTATAGGTTGGAGGGGTTGGGGGCTCCTCCTCCGTACACCCCCCCAACCACCCAACCACTTCAGTCCATCGCTGCCCCCCACCCCCAAAACCTCCCGCGAGGTCAGACTGAATTATTTTATTTATTATTCATGAGTATCTCATTATTTAGGCAACAGATCAAAAGGCAAAGAAACATTAGCTCTGTCTACCCCCATCTCTCTCTGAGAGAACAACGTTGACTGAGGCTCCGCACCCAAGAGAGCGAGCAGGGAGAGGGTTTCTATTGACTCTGTGTACTGGCATTTTGTCTTTGTATGAAAATGCACAAAATACACTACAAATAATGCTTCCCAGCACGTCTTTGGTCAACACGTCAATGGCATGACCTTCATAACAGTTGTGTGGAAAATAGAAAACAGAACATTTGAAAAATAGTTCTTTGTTGAAGAGCCATCGCTTACTGATGCAATTCCGAGAGAAAATAGGCAAACAACACCACATTTCAACCAATCAATGACCACTTCAGTCATTATCCTGCATTTTAACCTACCACTGACCACTTCAGTCATTCTCCTCAGATGTCTGTGCCTGTAGAGGACACAGAACATATTCAGGTGCAGACAGACAAAGACATCTCAATTCCTGTACTATTTCACTCTTTAACGTTTGACTTCACAGTAGAACAAGAACCAATATCACCTAATGAGAATCAAAAGGATGCAACGCAGGAACAACAATAACAACAGCATGACAATCTTGAATGAGTCTTAGACTTGCGATAACCCTCATGCTGGGTCACAGTGACCTAAACAGACAAAAGTGCATCCTTAGAAACGGGGTCAACAACAGAGATAGCTCAGTTGCTCATTAACCATCTCCTGAGATAATGTAGACGTGAGTCTCAGAGGAGTTGCATGTGCAGAACTTACCGGAGGCTTCTTTTCTCTTTGAATCCTTTATTGCAAGAAATAAACATATATACTATATGATCTGCAGAGTTTGCCTCTAATCCAGACAGCAAATATTGAAAGCTATAGGTTTAGGTGAAGAGCATCTACATAAAGAGAGTGGCATATCAGTGTGTCTGCTGGCTCGATCACAGTGCCGTATCTTAATTTAAGAAAATGGGAGAAGTGCTGGGGTGTGCAACCACAGAGTAATGAAAAACGAATGTGCCCAGAGACCAGGCACGATGATGGGTGAAAAATACATGATTGATCCTGGCGAGGAAACATCCTACATGGTGGTGCAGGCACAGAGAGGACTCTAAATTTTTCATTTGTCTTTGTTCATGCACACACACTTACACACACACAAACCTCATGTGTGCACACATACAGTACACACACACACACACACACACACACACACACACACACAGAGAGACAGACAGAAAGTCAGACAGACACAGACACAGACACACACATACACACACACACACACACACACACACACACATACTGTACTACCGACACTCACAGAATGAAGCATAAACAGGAATGAGAGAGAGAGAGGGAGAGAGAAAGAGAAAGAGAAAGAGGAGAGAGAGAGAGAGAGAGAGAGAGAAAGAGAGAGAGAAAGGGAGAGCAGTCACTCTTACACACATTGCCTGTAGAGTTCATGTGGCCAGCTAGGCGTGTGCAGATTGGCAAATGTTGCATGAATCTCCAAATTTAAAGACACACACACACACACACACACACACACACACACACACACACACACACACACACACACACACACACAAATGCTCGCAGGCACGCACACAACCTTCACGCCGACACTAAAAGCCCCATTAGACAGATTGGTTGGGGGCGTGGGTGGAGCAAAAGGGGTCACTTTCTTCACCTATATTTTTAGAATAAGAGGACCTGTCACACTAGGGGAGGAAAAAGGAATTTTAAAAGGATCTGACACAAATATATATTTTATATATATATATATATATATATATATATATATATATATATATATATATATATATATATATATATATATTTATATATTTATATTTATATATATAAAAAAAACAATTTACTCCATTTTAAAAAGCCATATCTGCTAAACTGTGGTGCATTCCGCTTCATAAAAGAGGTAGAAAAACCTGCTTCCTTGTCTCACAGCATAGATTAACAAAAATGGCAAGCAGCACTTTGTGGACCCATCATTAGCGCCTATTCAGAAAGAACCGCAGGGGCAGTGCCTGCCCACAGGTCTGGGCCAATCAGAGCGTGGATGGACGTAGAGGAGACCAATAATAGCACAGCAGGAGAAAATAATATGCAAATCAGCTGATGCTCTGCGCTGCGTGTGCATCAGGTGTTAGAGCTCGTCTGGACTGCGTTTTCCTGAAAGTGTCGTTGAGAGAACCACCATGGTAACCATGGAGACTCAAAGAGTGTTCTAATACATACATTACACGATGTGAATACGGCGTTCCATATGTCGTGTTTCTTGTTCAACATAGCAGAACAACGCGAGTGACAGAGCAAATAGAAACAGGGCGTCTGACGGAGATTCTGCTCAAAACATCGTGCCGCATCTCGCTGCACAGCACTGCATCGCTCACATCCACTTGAAACATTCTAATGGAGAAACAAAGTTATCAAATCAAAGTAATCGCTGACACTCGCTTGCGTCGCATACAGTTAGAACATTCTAATGGAAAACAAAGTCATCAAATCAAAGTAATCGCTGACACTCGATAGGACAGTTAGAACATGGTGTAACACTAATCAACTCTCACACCCAGCACCATCACAAATAGCCCTGACCTTGAGTATCTCTCTATCTAAATTAAAATCAGACGCAGGCATCAATATTACCCTACATAATGCATAAGACACTCTGACAGATAGAGGTTCATTATAAGCATAGCAGTAAACTTGTTTATGGCTACAGATATGGCTGTGTGTGTGTGTGTGTGTGTGTGTGTGTGTGTGTGTGTGTGTGTGTGTGGCCTGCCTGCGGAGCTCTGATCCTGCTCCAGTGCTGGGTGTTTACGAGCAGGCGTTGTGTTGGGCTGTGTGCTGGCTCCATACCGGGTCTCCCTACTAGAGGTGAGGCAGATGGCCAAGCGGGGAGGAGAAGGGAAAACTCATTAGATGGAAAACGCCGGAAACTCAGGGGGGCTCTGGTCAGAACGCATGACTCTGAGGCATGATGAATTATTAAAAATTAAATGAAAATGAAATAAGCAACATGGCAGAAATCCTAAATAATGTTCTTATCCATATGATTCTGTTTGTTTTATCTAGTAGTAGTAGTTTGTATACATACTGTATATCCACACAACCCTTGATGTGTATTTTGTGTAGTTACGTATGTATGTATTGTGATTCATGTGAATTGTGGCTGTATGCTGTAATTTTGCACTGCAATTTTGGGGATCAATAAAGTAATCTACCTACGTATCTATGAAACATATCATGATGTTAAACACTCACAATAAACTATTTAGTGGAGTGTGAATGTGTACAGTATATAAGGCAGGCTGTGTGTTCCAGTACAGAGACTGTGTGTTTGGGTGAGGAGGAGAGAGGGTGTGTGTTCAGGCAGAGAGAGAGGAGGTGTGTGTGTGTGTGTGCGTGTGTGTGTGTGTGTGTGTGTGTGTGTGTGTGTGTATAAATAAGGAGAGAGGTTGTGTGTTCAGGCTGAGAGAAAGGGAGAGAAGGTGTGTGTGTGTGTGTGTGTGTGTGTGTGTGTGTGTGTGTGTGTGTGTGTGTGTGTGTGTGTGAATGAGGAGAGGGAGCGAGGGACGGAGGGAGGGAGGTGCGACTCACAGTGAGGCGAAAGGCTGCGGGACGCCTCCGTCTCTGAGGGGCGGTAAGCTGGTGGCCCCGTGCACGATGACGCAGGCCACCAGCTCACCGGGACGGGACACGTGACCACACGGCAGGGGGAGAGAGCTGGCAATGCCACCTCGGCAGCGTGGAGACTCGATCACCTGGCACACACACACACACACACACACACACACACACACACACACACACACACACACACACACACACACACACACGTACAAAAACATGCAAAAAACATCAACACTTACACAGGTGGTCATAAAAACATGCACACATACAGTACACAAGTGCATTTATAGGTAGACACACACACACACACACACACACAAACAACACACACAGTTACATGGGTGGGAAAAGATAAGATACAGTAGGCATATAGTGATACACATACATAATGTACACACAGACATGAAAGCAGATCCATGTCTCTCCTACATATGCAAACATTGAGCGTTTGTGTCCCTGTGGAAGGAACTGGTGTGAAGATACTGTAGGCACACAATTCAAATAGTCTTTTCAACTTATTCCTGTCAAATTACTAGTTGAACATTCTGCTCTCTAGCTGAACAAACATTGCAAAAACATTACACTTCCCTTAAATTGACCTTCCAGAAAACGTTAATCACTCATCATGGGGTAAGCCAGTAAGACTCTCTAAAAAAAGAAAACCGAAACTACCAGTCTCTCTGCTGTGCTTAAGTGTGTAAAGCATTGCTGGAATGTCCCTAAGCTTGGAGAAATAGGATGATGACTTAACAGCAATCGTCAGACATTAGAGTCAGCTGGCCAATCACAACCGCCAAAAGTCTCAGTCCTGTAGAATAATATGAAGACCTTGGTTAAGGCAGAGCAATGCATCAAGGTCTATTGGTTCCTAGGCAACAGGTAATCTGCCAACAGTTGTGGCTGCAGCAGAAATGGCTTTTCACAGCAGGCACCGAAAGCTTTCATTCTGGGAAGTCAATTTAGCGAACCTTGGGACACTGGACATTGTTCGCCGCTCAGGGGTGATGGAGGTCTCTTTCGAGCGGAAATAAAAGCTGGGCAGAATAACCACCGTCGGGACAATGAGACGGCATCCGTCTCCGGAGCAAGGGCCACGGCCCGTTGGAAATAATCAACATTCCCCTATACACTAAACCGGCCCTCCACACAAAGCTCATGCCTCCTGGAATAAAGTTGTTGTGTTTTTTTTTCAAGGCTGGGCTACAGCAGGTTTTTTTCCATCTTCTTACCTAGTAAGCCTATTTGGATATGTAGGAGGAGAGGAATGATGAATAGTGCAGAGAAGCTAAAACACCATCAGCTGGCTAAGGGAAGCCTGTGTGCTGTGGTGACGTAGCCGTGGTGCTTAATGGGACAAAGGGACACATTCAACCCCAACCCAACGTGAGCGGCATTGGCAGCCGCCCCAACACCTCACCGGCCCAATCACAAGTCTTGTGAGCCTTGGGTTATGTTAAAAAGCAGCAGAATGTGAGAGAGATTTAGTGAGCACTAAATAAGTTCAGGCCAGTTGACATAGGTAACTTCAAGACATGTTCACCTTGTTTACTCCGAAAGACCTTCCTGGTAAAGCAACCGAGTCCCACATGAAATAATAGTTTGCCAAGAAATTAGGGAGATATGGGAGTATAATTATTTATAAGGATGGATAATACTTCACTCATTTCAGTCTACTAGTGTTGGCTGCAGAGAACATTTCTACTATAAGACATCAAAATATATCCTTAAAAGTACTTGAAAATACTTTTCCTTTTTACCTTTGGAAAGGTATTTTCATGTTTGTTATTTTTATGATTTCTTTTTAATTATTTTTGCATCAACAGTCAACACACTACTTCCCAATGACTCAGCGACTCAACTAAAGCAAAGACAAATTGGTCAGCTTTCAAACCTGAGGAAATATTATGAATACAAAACAAGTGTTCCAATTTAGTGACACTTTAAGTATCGACTTGAGATATGAAAGTCAATAAAACCTGTACATTATGTTAAAAAGTAATGATTTCACATGACCATAAGCAATACCACTGATAATACTAATATATAAAAAAAACATACAACATCATAAAAACAACACCACCACCATAAATAATACATAATAACAATGGGTTTTTTTCCCTCTGTAAAATATTTCTAGATCTTGTCCTGTCCTTGTCCATGCTACCCAGTATGGAGACTGGAGTGTGTTTTCTCCAGGATGGCTCAGGGCTGCCAGAGCCCTGCTCCTGCCGACCACACTCTCTCGCTCTCCTGGGACACCACACACTTGTCAATAATTCAGCACTGCAGGAAGACATTTCATACGCAGGAAGAGAGAAGGAGAGAGGGAGGTGGAGGAGGGGAGGAGAATGTGGAGGCTTTGGAAGTGGATAAAATGCTGAAGGGAAAAAAAGAGTCCGAAGATTTGGAGTGAAAGAGGTGGACAGAGCTACAATGTGTGGGTGAGAGACAAACAAGACAAAGAGACAGAGAGAGAGAGAGAGAGAGAGAGAGAGAGAGAGTAAGAGAGGAGTGAGAGAGAGAGAGAGAGAGAGAGAGAGAGAGAGTAAGAGAGAGAGAGAGAGAGAAAGGTAAATGCGATGGATGAAGATCTGTCTAAAAGGAATAAGAGAGAGAACTGAAAGGAGGATAGAGAGAGTGAACCATAAAGAGCAGAGGGATGGAGGAGAGGGATGATGGGGCCTGAAGCCATGGGACAACACCAGCAGCACCTGCCAATCACACGGCCCCTGGGTCAATACTAGGAGGTGCTGAGGAGAGGAAAACAGCACAGATCCTTTACTCCATTTTACCATTAACCCTTCGCATCCCAGCCTCAAATCATTAACCCTTTCGCATCCCAGCCTTAAATCATTAACCCTTCACATGATCACATCCCAGCCTCAAATCATTAACCCTTTCGCATCCCAGCCTTAAATCATTAACCCTTCACATGATCACATCCCAGCCTCAAATCATTACACCACAAAGAGAGAGAGGGACTGAAACCACACTGACAGGGAGGGACTGTTCCGCTTCTCGTTCACTTTTGGTACACAATTACTAAACCCTTCTCTGTTTAATCAGTGGATGGTCAAAAAGAAAGCCTCGTCTTCACACAAGGCAGATACAAATTGACCGTCCTGATTCTTTCGCCCATTAGTGAGTCATTGAACAAGGCTGAAAATCAAACCAGACAAATGAAGACTGATTTTCCCACCTCTTCTCCAAACTGAACCATTCTCCCTTCAGTCAGAGGGAACAAAACTGAACCATTCTCCCTTCAGTTAGAGGGAACAAAACTGTTTGTCTTTTTGTTTCTCTTAAAACTCTCACTTATATTTATTCCCCTTCTTTTCTCCAATCGGAATTATTAAATAAAACCTCAAACTATGCAAAGAGGCAAACAATGACTGCAGTGTCTTGCAATACATCCTCTTTCATTCTGTGTCTATCTAGTGTTCAGTTCTGAAGCTTGAGCTCATGTTTGACATGGTGTAATTCTGGCTTCCAATGTTCGGTTCTAATCTGGGGGCTGGTCAGCCAGCATTCTAGAAAATATCTTTCAAATATCCGGTCCCATTCTGTCCCCCTCATCAATAACCCAATACCAGCCTAAATAAAGCTGACAGTGTTTGTGTAGGAACCAGCAGCTACATGATTGTCGCTCAGTGTGAGCTTGCAGCTTATTTAATGTGTGTTGCCGCGAAACCAGCAATAAACGAGCCAGTCCATCACCAGCTCTGAGAGACTGACAGCAACAAATGGGGGAACTGGCGTGATTTGTGGAATTCATTTTTGCTGCCTATTTATCTCGCCTGTGGACATGATAAGGCTATCTATTCGTCGGAATCCTAATTACCCGTTTAATGTTCCACTCAGCGGTGGGTTACATCATGTTGTTCAATCGCCAGAATGAGTAAGGAGTGTGTAATTACTGTCTGCAGGATGAATCTCATCTGTTATGGAGGACCATGTTAATTTAAATGCTTATAAGCATTGAGTAATTACATAAAATAATTTGTGAATTTGTAGTAATATGGAAGGTGTCTACATATGTTTCATCGTACATATCCAAAACATGCTACACATGTTTCATCATACATAACCAAAAACTATAAAGGCGTTTCATTTGGTTTTGCCTTAAAACAAACAAGCACTCACTGTATCACAAGACACTACACAAATGAGATAATGAAACAAAAGATAACAAATAGAAGTAGATACATACTCCTAATACAAAGAGCATATAAAGCGGCATGCAACACTGACACATTATGCTCATAATACACATAGCATGTAAGGCCATAATTTGAATAGCAGTCAAAATGTATACTGTATATAAATATTCAAAAATGACATTCGAATATGTTGACGGTCATATTCAAAATTAAGAGACCACTGCAAATTTGAATATCAAATTTGAATCTCATTCGAATGTCATTAAGGTCAGTAGGATCACATCAGAAAAACGTGCAGTGCTCTCTTAATTTTTTCCCGAGCTGTATATACCATATAAACATATCATAATGTCTGATATGTTAGACGTACAATGACAAATAGAGTAGGGCCCTTGATTCCTGGTGCCCACTGGTAGTTTAAGCAAACCACGGCCTGTCTGATCCAACGTTCTGAGGGTCGGCTCTGCCCTCACCCCTCCCTGTCTGTAACTCTGATGGTTGGCTCTGCCCTCACCCCTCCCTGTCTGTGACTCTGATGGTTGGCTCTGCCCTCACCCCTTCCTGTCTGTGAACTGCCCAGTGATAGCCCACTCCCCCTGCTCCTCATGAAGAAACATGCTCACTGTAAACATGCCTAAAACCACAGGAAGTATTACTCCTATAAGTCTTTGAGATGTCAGACATAAAACCCGAACACCTCCACCGCAACGAAAAAATACAAGCCATTGGAAGGGGAAATGTTTATGAATTCCAAAAAAGATGATCTGCTATGTGACATAAAAGGCCATTTGCAAAGCACTTCAAAAGTGCAGGCATTTTTTAAAATGCCAATTCAGTGTAGGCATGGAAGACTGTTGCCTCCAAAATACCAACAACCACGAATGTGTACACTTGAAGGGGAAAGAAACGCAAACATGGGTTTAGATAAGAGCACAACAAAGCAGGATGCTCTTCTGAACGCAGTGAGGAGTCTGGGGCTTCTGAAAAACAGCCAAGGGCCCGTGACAGGGGAGGGAGGGAGAGACAGAGAGACAGGGAGGGAGGGAGAGAGGAGAGAGAGAGAGAGAGAGAGGGAGAGACAGAGAAGGAACTCTGACAGTGTTCTTCTGTTCTGGTCTCTAGAGTTATGAAGAAAAGAATGAAAAAAAATGAGAGACTGAAATCCCTCTGCGGGATTTAAAAGGCATCCTTTATCAGGCTTTACCCAGGGCTCACTTTGAAAAATAACGATGCTCATTTGTAAATCTCTCTCCTCTGACTGCAAAATATCAAATGCCAGCAAATGCAACTATGCGGATGTCTGCTGCATAGCCAAGTTAGCCAAGCCAAGTTAAGAGAGGAAACGCTCAGAGAGGAGTTCACCTTTCACAGCACACACACACACACACGCACGCACGCACACATAAATGTCAGGATCTGATACGAGCAGTCACACTCACCAGTTCAAACTGTGAGGTGATTTCAAAGCACTGTGACTTTGCCAATCTGCCTGGCACCAGGTGGTTCTGGATTCAGTGCTACTCTGATAAGACCAAAACTTCTGCATAACTTCTGCATTGTTACTTTCAATGTAGACTGCAAATATGAAGCTGCAAGCGGGAGCTACACACTAAATCATCTGCTCATTCATTTAAGTCACTGATAAGCATTTCAAGCTGTCCTGGCTTTCTGAAGGGAGATGCACCCCTCCCTCTCCAGAGTTTAGGGTTCCTTCCTTTCTGAACTTTGACCCATTTGGAACTATAAAGTAATTTTTTTGTAAAAATTGAGAATTGATTCACATAATCTTACTGCATGACAACCTAAATTGTATGCATTTTGGACATTATATTTAAAGATATTTTTTGCTGTATAGATTACAACAATTTTGAAGCTCAATATCGGCTCAGAACTCTGATCAGAGCCATATCATTCCAAGGGGAAGACTTGCCAATGCCACACATCTGCATGCTGAAGGGCACTAAGGACTTTGGTTGCAGAAAGCACTTGTACACATTGTTGAGTGTGAAGCAAAGCAAAAGAAAACTGGAAGAGTAAACACGACCTTTCAGCAGGGCTACGTCTGACACTACAGTGGAACGCCCACATAGCAAATGCTACAATTAGCTTCCACTACAATTAATGAAACTGGCTACACAAGACGAGGCAGTGGTGTGTATGTGCCACAGACATTCAAAAAACATAGACCCATCTTCTTTTTCTATTTTGCCTCAGTTGCGCTTCCAGTGTAGTAGACCGGACCTTATTCTATCAAAATATGACCGCAAATAGGGGGGCACTGTGGGGCAACAGGCTACTATTACCACATATTCCCATACCATGTACAATGTGCCATTCCCCATCCCACCCCATCTCTCTCTCCCACCTACTTCCTGTCACACTTCACTGTCCTATCTAAATAAAGGCAAGAAGGCCAAAAAATATGCTTAAATAAATAAATAAAGAATTAAATAAATAGTGAAAAGAAAACACACTAGAATATTGAAACAGACAGTAGAAATCTGCTGGCCTGCGTCAGTAGCAGGGGAGATTGTCTGCACGTTGGCGGGGCTCTTTGAAATTCAGCCGGTGCGGTGGTGAAAGCGCTGACATGGCTCTCTCATTACGGGTCTGAAGTGTGAGGACAGCATGGACCCTCCTCCTGGGAAAACACTTCAATGCTTCACACTCCCAGTAAACCCAGGAACCAATCATTTCACTGCCTACTATTATTCTGCGCCATACATGTAACCTTTTCCTTCCACATGAGCCCTGCTTTACTGGTGGCTTGCATGTGAAATGAAATTGGCAATGTTATTATTGCATAGTGCAGATTCTGCCATTCAGCTGCACAAATGTACCAGTTGTAACATTGTTTATTTCTTTCTTAGATGGCATATTAGTTTGGACATATTGTTTGGTACATTTGGCAATAAGTGTAAACCACAAACAGCTTAATAAAACAGAACCTTAGAGAATTCCACTCTTTCTACTGCTGCATAGCTTATGTATTATAAACAATTATGGTAACAACAAATCGTGCTGATGTGCCATTTAATTTTTTTCTCTAAACTGCAATTGTACGGTTAATTTTAGCAATTAAAATGTTTCACTTCATAAACAAATGACGTTTAGTCCATTAAATGAGTGTGTAAACAGTCATTGAGGAGGGCAGTAATTTCATCAGAAACTAAAAACATTAGCGAACCCTTCCTCCAAATCACTCTCTCTCTCTCTATCTCTCTCTCTCTCTCACACACACACACTCCATTAGTTGACTGCTTCAACCTTGGGTGTGTGTAGGGGGAAGAGGGGGGATGATTGCCTCCTTTTCATAATTAGTAGCCTGTGAGGGCACATTCACATCACCACACTCTCTTGGGCCTGCTGGCTCGAGGATGATCTCTCCAAAGTGTCATTCCACACACACACACACACACACACACACACACACACACACACACACACACACACACACACACACACACACACACACACACACACACCTTCAGGGTGTTACAGGCATTCTCTGCATGCAAAAGGCAATCTGTAGTGTTTCTAACGATGAGCGTGGTCATGTGATGACGTGACGGGAGTGGGGTTTCACACGAGCCTCACGGTGCAGTGAGGAGGTGCAAGACACAGACAGGGACAGAGAGACGCCATGCAGAAGACAGACACAGAGAGAAGAAGGAAAAGAGAGAGAAACAGAAAGAGAGAGAGAGAGAAAGAGAAAAAAGGGGGATAGTGGAAGAAAGAGGGGCTGTGGGTTTGGTATGTAATTGTCCACAGCAAGGAAAAAAACTCCTTTAATGAATGAGTCTGACTGAATAATGTAATACCTCTGATCACTACAGTCTACACAAGGGGTGCACAATTTCATATGACGGCATCAATCATGATTCACCAAGGTGTCATGCATTCTTTACTACTAATGAGGGGTTATTATGGGATGCCCTGATGCAGTGATATAGAACGACTGTATCCCATGTCAAGTGATGTCAGTGAGTTTTAATCCCTTAATGAATCCCTGAAGGTCACTCAGGGTGAAACTCCAGAAGAGATGACCACATGGGCCAGCTGGTAACCCAGGCTACATAACTGATATCATCATATCCCATAAGGATACAAAGTCACAATGACATCATCATATCCCATAAGGATACAAAGTCACAATGACAGTGCAACATCAGCCAGCATACAAATCACCTGTAAATCACATTCATCACATCCCAAATGCACAGTTTCTATACATTAAAAACCATTCATCACATCCCAAACACAGTTTCTGTAGATTAAAAAACACATGCTGCTTAGTATTGCAATTATAATTGTAATTTTACCGCAGTGGGAATGAATCTGATGAATCTCTGGTGCACGTGTCATATCTCTTTTCTGTTTGAAGCAGTTAAGAATCTGAAATTAGTTTTTAATAGGAGAGTGGGGTCCAGGTAGCCTAGAAATCTAGACGCACCCCAGCGGCAGCAAATTACATTTTCTGCCAGGGCTAGTCTAGCAACTCTCCGTTGCCTTGTGAGCTCGAAAAATTAAACTTCTATCAGGCCAATCAAATCGTGTGTAGAGTCGTTAGGCGGGCTTAACATAATGATTGATGGCAGAGTTGCAACGGTTTGGCTTGAATTCTCTGTTACTTGAAAATAAAAAAGATGGATGTTGCTGTTGGCGAACAGTCTGACACGAGTTAAGCTTTTTTTAAGTTGGCAAAAGTTTGAACTAGCCAACTAGCTCCGCTGGTGGGAAAACGCATGGGACTCAGCGCTGTCCTATTGCGTGCAGAGGGAATTTGAAAGACAACCGATTATCCCGCCCCTCGGACTGAGCACTGCGAACGGTGAGTGCCCAGACCCTACATTTTAATGTGGGTCTGGCTCGTCAGGCTAGGGTCCAGGGGCTGTGCAGACAGATTGAGGATTAATTATTAAGTCCTGATCGCCTCCACAGCAGCACAAGCAGCAACACTCAGGCAAAGTTATTTTTAGCAGCAGCAGGGACCGGGCCAGAAACACATTCCTGCCCAACCATGAGGCAGCATCCTCTACACAGCAAAACGCTGCAAACAGAACTTAGAATTACCTTTTATTTTTCTGACCTCACATTCCTTGCTGCAAATATTTGCAGTAATGTTCCCTTTCAAAATAATGGCCTCTGACATGGAAAATGTTTTTGGTTATACAATTTCCCAGGCTGGGCCTTTTTTTCTATTAGGGGTGTGTAATTGCATGTGCCCTTTCCTGATCCTGACTGGATGGCCAGAACACACACTATGTGCAGACAGCTGGTACTGTTGCTTTCCCATTCATGTTCTGTCCACCGTGATCATGCCCATGTTTGATCACCAGCCATCAACCTGGCAACCCAAGCCCAACATCTCCTGTTTCCAGTTTCATTTTGGAATGTTTAACATCATTATAACGGGACCAGGGGTATTTATAATACATATCATAACGGGAGGGGTATTTATAATACATATCAGAAAAGCCATGTGGTGGGTCAGTCTGTTACAGTTTGTCTCAGCAGTCTGTTAAATACTTTGATACACCAATAACGGTTTATACTGTGCACACACACGCACAGGCACACGCACACACACACACGCAACCCTATGGAGCATAATAGGATTGAGCAGTAATAAATGAAGCAATCTACTTCAAGCATGGAGAATGAATCATGGCCTACCGGATCTGATGATGAATGATTAGCGTGAGTAAGCATACCAATGACTGGTTCAAATGCAAGTGAATATACATGTCCTGTGTGTGTGTGTGTGTGTGAGAGATAGAGAGAGAAAGAGAAAGAAAGAGAGAAAGAGGGGGTTGTCAATAATAATGAGAAACAGATTAATCTCCTCCAGCATGAGCATGAAGCCATTTGATTGAGTTAATCATTTGCATCTTAAATGCCACAAAGGACTCAAATTTAATATATCAGACTCAGAACATAGATCATAATCCATCCAGAAATCTTGAGCAAGATTTTATAGCGTTACACTGACTTAATATGATATCCATGAAGGTTCTACCCACAGACTTTAAACTTAAACAACCACTTTCTATCTACCCATGAGGAGTGTAGTGATGCATCCGAGACCATCCTTGCAGTGACAATTTACAAGACCCTTGCGTCACTGCTACAGTTCATGACATGTGTATCCGAAGCTGTATTTGCAATGCTAACAAACTGAGACTCTTTGAAATTCAAAAGCTCCTCCTCTGGTATCCAAATTCACACATGTACGTGCACAGACACACAGACACACAGACACACGGACACATACACACATACACACTAACGCACACGCGCACACGCACACACACACACACACACAAAGCATGCACACTGAAACAGACAACCCTATCAGAGGTAATTGTCATGTATTTCCCCACCTGATTCATGCAATTTGTTTTCATCTAATAAATATACACTATATTTAATCAGTCCAACAAATGCAAGCACAAGCAAGCACAAACACACACACACACACAGACACACACAGACACACACACACACACACACACACACACACACACACACACACACACACACAGATGGCTCCTAATGACTGAAATAAATGCAGCCGTGCAGGTCCGACTCCATGGCAGGACCCACGGTGTCCCTGAGCCTCACTAATAATATTCAGGCTCCGGAGCCGCGCAGGCCAAGGGGAGAGGAAGCGTTGCCAGGCCAGCACGGTCCCAGCACATGGAGGGAGGGAGAGAGGGAGAGAGAGAGAGGGAGAGAGAGAGGGAGGGAGGGAGAGAGGGAGGGAGGGAGAGGGAAGCACCATGCAGCTACCCTCCAAACAGCCAAATATAAACCTGAGCAGGCTGCCCATCCGTATGGATATGATCTACACACATTCCCCAGCATCTCAACAGTAGAGATCTACACATAGCACACAGCATTTCTGCTACAGATCTACACATAGCACACAGCATCTCTACAGTAGAGATCTACACATAGCACACAGCATCTCTACAGTAGAGATCTACACATAGCACACAGCATCTCTGCTACAGATCTACACATAGCACACAGCATCTCTACAGTAGAGATCTACACATAGCACACAGCATCTGTACAGTAGAGATCTACACATAGCACACAGCATCTCTACAATAGAGATCTATACATAGCACAGAGCATCTCTACAATAGAGATCTACACATAGCACACAAGCAGTACTGACACAATGTATATTATTACTTATGCAAGTCTATATAGAATGATTCCCTATATACACCTAAACACAGGACCTTCTATTAATAATGCAGACCTGAACAACTAAACTAAATAAATATCATATAGCTTATTATTTATTATAGTATTATTATAGCTTATTATAGACACTGCCTATCATCACTAATATAGGCTTCTTATAACCCCTTGTTTTTTTTTCAATTACATACCTATTTCAATTCCTCTCATTACAAATATCGACCTGACCTATTATAACTAATACAGATTTAAATACTCTGCCTAAACATTACCAAAGTAAATCTACATACATCTCCTATAATTACTAATATAGACCAACTGCATTTTATAAAGTTACACACATCATTTTATATAATCACACATATAATACCACAAATAATATCTGAAAAAATCTAAGCAAATATTAAATATAGATCTAAATACACTTATTGTCAAGACAAATACATGCATACACCTCATACATAAAATACAAAGAAAGAAGTACATCAATCTCTTCATAAAATAGCTAAATATATCTCATAGCCAAATCATTTCTACCATTAGAAAACACATCTTGACTGCATTCCAAGCACTTTTTTGTTCATTACAATTACAAAACTAATTATATTGAAATTATTTCATATCTTGTGTGCGTCTTTTCTCCTCTTCTTCCGCTAACAGGATTCAAAAAACACCCTTAGGGCATGTACCATTAAACACTCACAGTGTTTACAGCCTGCTATTACCACTGAGATTCTGATGAAATGGCACTTCTCCATATAACTCATTGTTACTTAATTACTGACTGTATGAACTAATTTCAAATGTTCTCACTCTTTTAAATAATGCCACACACACACACACACACACACACACACACACACACACACACACACACACACACACACACACACACACACACACACACACACACATAAACAAGTAGTGAATGTTTACCCTCTACTCATTTACAGCCTTGTGTGATAGAGGATGAAGCTGGGTGGGTGTGAAGGCGTTTGTCTTTTGTTTTTGCAGGCAGACAGAGGACCCCTAAGGGTCCTCACACATGTACACACCAGTCAGTGATCCCTACGGACTGCTGCTAAATGGGGGAGGTGCATGTGTATTTGCGTGTGTGTGTGTGTGTGTGTGTGTGTGTGTGTGTGTGTGTGTGTGTGTGTGTGTGTGTGTGTGTGTGTTAGTATGGGTGTGCTTTCTCTGCGAGGGGTAAGTGTCAAGTTTCCTTGACACACTGATGAAACAGCGGCACTCTATAATCATTTGTTCTGAGGGTGGCATCTACAAACAAACCCTGCGGACATGCCCCTGGTCTTCAAAGACACACGGACACGGACATGGACACGGACACACATACACACACACACACACACACACACACACACACACACACACACACACACACACACACACACACAGGTCTGGACACTGGTCTGCCAGCCTTCCTCTCGCCTTCCTCCAGGTTGTCAGGGCCAAGACGGAGGAGTGGGGGATGAGAAAGGGGGAGAGAGAAAGAAGTAGAGAGAGAGATTGAATGGAATAGAGGAGAAAAGCCAGAGAAAAGTGAAAGAAAGAGTGCAGTGAGTGAACGAGTGACGAGTGAAACAAGTGAGAGAAGAAAAGGAAACACAGAGGGAGAAAAAGAATGAGTGAGAGAGAGAGAGAAAATAAAAGCAATAACCTAACAATGAACTGATGTCTGAAACTGGATTACAGTTGCGGCCACAGATGGAGGCTGAACACTGGCCTCAATAGAGTGCCAAATCAATCACACCGCAACTTCATGAGCCGCAATGGAACTGAAACATCCACCAGCGAAAATGACATTTCTGTTCGAGCAAATACTATTTCATCTCACTCACGACTACCCAGACTCCGTGGGCAAGAGAAAGTCAACAAATGGTTAATCCCAGTTTGTACGGGGAAGATGGCGAAGTCAGCGGCTCGGCTCCGCAGGTGTCCACCAAGCAATATCAGCAAACCCAATAACCGACCGGCTCGGCCCGTCTCATCTCCCCTCATCAGGGAGTTCCATCTCAAGAGGAGGAATTGCATTATCGTCCTCTCAATTTCTCCACAACCTCTTTTCTCAATATTTAGCATCCTCTGAGGCCAGGCAGACAGAAAGCCAATTAGAGTCAGCATCTGTTATTGACCAAGGTTTTCAAAAGGTACAAGAAAGAATGCCGCCCGCTGCACATACTGTTCTACATATGCTTTCAATTTTTCAGCTGGGCAACCTTGACGAGCTTCGAAGTCATTTGCCATTTGAAAACACTACAAAACAATTCCTTTCCAACCCATAGCAACAGAACTCAACAGTTGTTAAGGAGATGTCATTATAATACAAATTCTTGTCACTGTTAAAGGCCCTTCACACTCTCCCCTCCCCCTTGCCTTTTTCACACACATGAGAATGTGACAATTAGCGCAAACAGTACAATTCAAAGACTGCTCTTGCTATTCTCCATGATCAAGATGTGTCCCCGGAGCCCCAGACACTAAGGACATCCACTGTGTGTGGCAGCTTTCACAATCAAACAAGAAGAAAAAGACAAAGACATACAGTGCGCAGCATATGGTCAAAAGCTGGATCATTAATCAGATGCACACACACACACACACACACACACACACACACACACACACACACACGACATGCAGGAGCTGGGTCGATCGCAGACTTCCTGACAAAGGCAATGGAGGCTGATGAAAGCGCTTGTTTTCCCCTGGTCGTCCTGCACGCGGTGGCACATCTCGGAAGGCTGCTCGTCTCTGAATTAGATTACAGCGAGATCAAATTATCCCTGACAGACACGATGAACTGCTGAATTCCCATGGTGACGCGATATTCCTAACAAAACATGCCATCTGAGCTCGACATCTTCACAAACACTGAATATTAAAAATGGTATCCATAGTGAGGGAGGTGAAGTTTCCTTTGTTACATTGCTGCATGGATAATGTGAGCTGACATTTAAAACACATTTCATGCCCATCTACCTTACAATCACTAATGAAAGATGAGATGAACAAAGTCACAAGGTAGAGAACAAAACACACAGCCATGATAACTGTGAGTACTATCAACAGGAGACTGTTGAACTGCAGCATTCCCTTGTTATCTTCCTGCTGTATCGTGCCAAAAGGAAAACCTCAAACAGGACCATCCAGTATCATCAATATCAACTCATACATTTGTGTTCACAATCCAAAGGAGAACAGGTGGCCGTCCTTTAGGATGTTTACACGGTAAAACAACTATGTGATAGACATCACAAGGATTGGATTACAGTCGTGGTTAAAAAAAACGAATGGATAATTGGGTTAACCTGGGTGATCACATTAGAGCTGGATGGATCTCATTCCCTCAAGCCAATCTCTGAAAAATCACCATTAACATCTACAGTAACTTCCTGCCCACACTAATGAAGATCTGGGTTAAGGAAATAAGGCTCGCTTAATTCAGTGTGCAACCGACCTCATTTTTCTTATTAATGATTTTTAAACACAGGCCTTGTGGGATCCTTGCTCCCAATTCAAACATTTTAAAGCAAACAGCAAGAGCAAGAGCTCTGTGCTTAGTTTTTCCCCTGCAGTTTATCAGAAGAAAATGGGGGAAACTGATGGATTTGAAAGAAGTGGGATGCGTCGGCCATAGAAAGCATGTTGCATCTTTATTCATCTCCACGCTTTCCCTGTGTGCATGAATAATACTCCGTGTTTGATTACGGGGAACCACAGAAATGCACTGCAGATGAACCCAGTTCCCCTGGTGATGATCATCATGTAGACATTATAAAGTCACACACTGCAACATCCCCTACCGTGGAAATCACTGATATCGATTTTCTAACCAATACTACAACAACACATCATTTCAACAGTTTCAACAGTAACCAATACTACTAACTACATCACATCATTTCAACAGTAACCAATGCTACTCTAACATCACATCATTTCAACAGCTTCAGCCATTTCTGTGGGATATTCTTGGGTACTGCATGGCTTTGAACGGATAAGAAAAACAATCCTTTCCCTTCTTTTAGTCCTTCCAGAGGAGCAAACAGAAATCTATCAGAGAGCCTTTAAAAGGCTCCTGTTCCTGAGAATGGGTTTGACCCAGGGCGGAGCAGGAGGACCTGAGAGAGGACATGCATTATCAGTTTGTCACCTAACTGGGCTGAGAGACAGCGTGATGTTCTGGGTTGTGTGGATGTGAAGGCAACCACACCACACACAAACACACACACACACACACACACACACACGAGATAAAGGGACTAAGAGAAACGGTAACAAAGACAGAGAAAAAGAGAGACAAAGAGAGAGCAGGAGAGAGAGAGAGAGAGAGAGAGAGAGTTCACCAACCCCCCATGGCACAGTGGCCCTTGGCCTGACTCATCCATCAGTGCCTTATAAAACATGTCCCAGGTGCTTTCCCCCTGGAGATTATTCCACTGGGCCCCGCCAGTACTGGAAACCTTCCCAAACGCACCATAACTAAAAGGCATTAATTACAGCACTCATTAATCTGAGTACTCTTTTACAGCCCTGCCACTGCTCCCTCTCAAAGCACTCACCACACAGCAGCACACACACACACACACATATAAACAGATGCACATGCTCAAAAGCATACTGTATTCCCATAAACACACACACTGCACACATACATACACACAAAAGCATATTGGTGTTCATAAAAGCTCACACGCACTCACATATGCACGCACGCACGCACACACACACACACACAGACACACCTATAAACACATACAAACAAGCAAACATAAATACAGATTATACTGTACATCTGACACACTCACACTCACGCACACTCACTCACTCACTCACCTCACTCACCTCACTCACACACACACACATACACACACAGTAAAACACCACACCAGCCTCACACCTACAGTAAGCCAGTGTGTCCCTCTAACCAAGGGGCTTTCAGTGAAGGTGTCAAGGACAGCACGGCCCTGTGTGGGCAGGAGACGCATACATGTGGACAATCAGCACAGCCCTGTGTGGGCAGGAGCAGCATACATGTGGACAATCAGCACAGCCCTGTGTGGGCAGGAGCAGCATACATGTGGACAATCAGCACGGAGCATCGCGCTACTGAGCCCCAGGACGACAGAGGGACAGGCCACAGTGAGGGTGGGGAAAACCACAGAGACAGACAGACAGGTAGAGACTCTCACACTCTCTCTCTCTCTCACACACACACACACACACAAACACAAACACACACACACATGCACACACACACAAACACACACATAAACACACACATAAACACACACACTATTAACTATCTGTTCCTACAAGGGTACAAAGCTGTGATATCTCACTCCCACTTAGGCGGATATCCGCTATGATGTCCCTGCTGGTGAAGTGTTGGCATGAGGGTGAGACCTCTGTATTATTCTGGTGGGATGAGTCAGAGTCAGGTAAGGGTGTGTCCCATCTCACCAACTCAGGTTAGGGTGTGTCCTATCTCGCCCACTCAGACTGGAGCCCACAACTTTGACTGTATCAAAGCAGAGGAATGCACTAAACAGACTCAATCATACCGCACTAAACAGACTCAATCATACCGCACTAAACAGACTCAATCATAACGCAAGTCTGAGATGAAAAGTGTTGCTCAGTTGTACGCCGCTGACTGTATCAAAGCAACAGCAGGCACCAAAGAAACTATCGTATAAAACATTTAAATGAAAGGGTTGTACTTGCCTAAGCCTGTATAAACAAACCTCTCTCATCCTCACCTGCTGTCCCTAGCTCGAGCTAAACATTATTTCTACACACTTGATTTTCTTTCAGCTTCACACTGCAAACGCTGTGGCCAGCTACCTACTGCTTTAATGGGAAATGAATGTCATTGTGCGTTCTTGTTATTTCCATTCTGCTCTCTGTAGTGAGGTGCCAGTGCTTTTAATTAAAGCCTGTATGTTCCCGCTACAGTGCTGTTGTGTTGTGCGGTCGCCAGCAGGCCTTGGCAGTGGGCAGAATGTGTCGTACACGTCTCCACCATGTTGTACACAGAGGAGATTGGATCCTGCAGGGGGTCTGTGGACCAAGCTGCGCAACAAGAGTAATTAAGGAGAGAGGTCTGTCTCGGTCGGCCTTGTGTACGGCTTTGCATCAGAGGGCTACAGGGGCCTTCACTGTAGCACACACACTTACACGGAGGCAAACACACATACACACACCCACCCACCCACACACCCACCCCCACCCACACACACAGACACAGACACACATATGCATACACACATACACACGCATACAGAGACACACATACGTGCACACACACACACACAAAAATGCAAGGTTGACTAATGGGATGTTATTTGTCTTCCACCTGGTAATGAAAGGCCGCCAGCCTCATCTCAGCCTTATCTCTTGCAGGAAGAGACATTCCCCAGTGTACGCTGAATAATTCTGTTGAACAACGATGGACCTCAACAAGAGAGAGGAATACAGCATTCACTGGCAGAGACGGATTCATCCATCATTGCGAACAAAGCGCATCTTATTTATGCTTGAAGTTGCGACGCATCCCTTGTCCTCTCTCTATTGATCGTCTGAACGCCAGAACCCTTACAGATTCTCTTGTGCAACATTTCATTTTCTGGGAGCAGCTCCCACGCTGCTAAGCGGTGCAGGGCGTGAACTAACACGGAGAGCTGCTGATGTCTCCATTACCCCAGTCGCCGCTTTGAGCAAATCACTTTCCGCTCCACACCGCATCGCTCCGCTCCGACATGGCGTCTGTAACTCAGAGAGCTGTCAGGCACCAGCGGTGTGAGAGGGAAAGGCAGAGCGCAGCGCGACATGAGATGGGAGCAGCTCATCTCCGTCTGGGTGGGTGTGTGTGTGTGTGTGCATGTGTGTGTGTGTGTGTGAGTGCGTGTGTGAGAGTTGACTGCTGCTGTTTTAATAACCCCTAAGGAAGATTTGTACATGTCACACACACTGCTTAGCCATAGCGGCCTCACACACACACACACACACACACACACACACACACACACACACACACACACACACACACACACCAGACTGCATAAATCTTACTTTCTCTATCCACTGTTAAAACAACGCTAAATCATGACAGAAATTACCCGCAATGACTAGAAATTGATTTTTCCCCCCATACCCCATCCCTTTTTATAGCAGAAGCCATTTTGAAAATTCAATCAGCCTATGATGTACAGGTTGCCACGGTAAAGTCAGCCCTTTTGTTATGACATTGAGAATGTCTCTAGGCACTGGACAGTTACAGCTATGTCTGTCCATGAGGAAGCACTCGGATGCCATCACTTTCCACATTCACATCCAAGAGAAGGTGATAATGAACATTTATTTTTCTTCGGGCAAGAATGGAAGAAATCCAATGACAGGGGTACTTGTTTGAGAAATCAGAGGTTCACACACAACTCTTTTAGGGACTGAAAAGAGAAAGTAAAATCACACATTTTTTTCTTTTTTACTTGTAATTGTGTGCATGTCTGTGCCATGTTGGTGTGTTAATGCCCATGTTAGTGTGTGCATGTCTGTGCCATGTTTGAGTAGTGTGCATGCTTGTTCCATGTTAGTGTGTGTACATTTGCACTGGACAGGCTGGAGAGCTCACACACACACACACACACACACACTGGACAGGCCGGAGAACTTGATCATTTCAACGCCATTAACACTGTCAGCAGCAATAAGCAGCACTGTCTACTCCAGTTAGTGTGAGCCACAGGCCCACACGAACACACACACACACAATTAGGCTGTAATGGACTGCCTTGAGGCTAATTGATTACAGTGGCAGAGGAGTAACAGGATGAGCAGTGGTGGGGTGACCCCTGAAATTAGTCACATGACCCCCAGACCTCGAGGGTTGCTCGGGTGTCATGCCTTAATGTTGGGCTAAATGGGGTGACTCTGCTGTAAGTGTGTGTCTGTAAGTGTGTGTCTGTTAAGTGTGTGTTTCAAACTGCCTCTTGCATGCACCTCTGACAGCACTGCTTCCAGTCAACCAGTGAATGTGATTCAGAATATGTCTTTGGGGATTACTTTTGAGGAATTACAAGAACCAGGGAGAAAACAGGAGCGCATCCTGAACACACACACGCACACACACACACACACTCAGTGGAGTCAGTGGAGGCTTTACTCACATGTGTATAAGGAAGTGGCAGGGGTGACTGTGGAGGGGTATCCTCGAGGGGGAGGAGGATCAAACCATCCCCACAGGGGCGTGGGGGGAGTTTGGTGATCCACTCAGGCTTTCGGGAGACTCCACTCCTCGGTGAAAGGGGTAGGCTCTCACCATCCTCATCCAGAGTGACATCTGGCTCCATAGAAATGAGCTGAAGAGACCAAATAAAAGTGAACACCTTCCTTTACCTCTTCCCAAAATAAGCAACATAGTCAACACAAACTAAACATTTACCTGCTTCTACTTATGTGCTACACCTACTTACTGGAAATCATTGCTATTCTTCAAATACTTCCTCACTACTAGAACAATGCTCCATCTGCTTACTGGCAGGACACTCAATGATAAATTGAATAGTGACTCTCCAGTGAAAATACTGTTTACCTCAGGAATAAGGCTTACTGTAGCCCTGAGGAACAACCCCAGCTGGACATGGGTAGAGTTAGCCACACCACACCACACCACACCACCACACACAACACCACCATACCACACCACACCACACACCACACACACCACACACAACACCACCATACCACACCACACCACACCACACCACACCACACCACCATACCACACCACACCACACCACACCACACCACCCACCACACACAACACCACCATACCACACCACACCACACCACACCACCACACCACACCACCACACCACACCACACCACACCACACCACCATACCACACCACACCACACCACACCACCACACACACAACACCACCACACCACACCACACCACACCACACACAACACCACCACACCACACCACACCACACCACACCACACCACCATACCACACACACCACACCACACACACAACACCACCACACCACACCACACCACACCACACACAACACCACCACACCACACCACACCACACCACCACACACACAACACCACCACACCACACCACACCACCACACCACACCACACCACCACACACAACACCACCACATACCACACACACCACCACCACACCACACCACACACACCACACACAACACCACCATACCACACCACACCACACCACCACACACAACACCACCATACACCACACCACACCACACCACACACAACACCACCACACACCACACCACACCACACCACCACACACACCACACCACCACACCACACCACCATACCACACCACACCCCGCCGTGTGTTACCTTGGCTTCTGTGGTCTGTGGAGATGGTGGTGGAGAAGGTCTAAAGTCCTCTGGGTCCTCCTGGGCCCTGGTTCCATTCTCCTCTGGTGGCAGTGGAGGCCCTAGACATGTAGAGGGGCCTGAGGATGATGGAGGAGCCCCACCATCAGGCTTCTCCTGCCCCTGCCCTCCCGTACCATCATCCCCTGGCTGGGCCGCAGGTGGAGGGGGAAGACGGCCGATGCTCCTGTCTATAGCGACGGGCCGTGTCTCGTGGAAGGCCACTGTGTAGAGTAAGCGGCCGCAGTGCATGGCCAGGTGGTCGTCGTGGGCCCTGAGGAGTGCCATGATGCCGCTGTACTGGTATAGCTCCTCATCCGGACCAGCGAACAAGTTGATGCGTGGCGCATTGGTGCGTGGGTAGATGGCGAAGAAACCCTCGCCAGCTTTGCTGGCTTCCTTGGCGCCAGAGTCAGACAGTAGAACGGCTTCCACTTTCAGACGCACGTCGTGGTTTTTGTCGTTCTTGCAAAACCCTTTAAAAATGTATGTTGCATAATGTGTATTCATTTTTTTTTTTTCATTTATATGTGCCATAATGTAGTAGAAGAAATCCAAAGGGATTAATGCAGTTTCTGTCAACATTACTTGTGAAAGCCATCAGAGAAAATACTCATGAAGAATTAAACATCTGGAACACAGGAAACACATTTTCATTTTCCCTATGGCCACACTAAGTCATACGAGAGGTACCTACCTTTAGGGAGAGTGAAGACAAACTTCTTAGGGCTGCAGGTATACATGTTGTCCACATTAACCTGCTTGATGGTACCAGTGGAGCTAGAGTTGGCTTGGAGAACCTCCCCATCGTTGACTCTCAATCGGACCCCAGATCCAGAGTTGTCCAAGAGTGGGTTCTCCGCGGTCAGAATCAGCTGGTACTGACCCGTCTGGTTAAATTGCACACTCACCAACTCAAAGACAAAGTCCAGCTCCTTCTCTTCAACCTTAACTTGGCTCCTGTGCATGGTAAAGGAACTTACTATAATTTATTTCTATTTTCTTACTTACGGTATTTCATTAAAAGGGTATTTTGAGTGAGTCCTTGTTATACAATGTTAAACAGTGACAAACTGCAAGCCTGATCACTAACATTAGTAGCCAAGGAGGGATATGATGTATTGAGTTGTCTTTCATGTTGCTGCAGCTACGGGCAGGGAGCCAATCCTTACCTGTCATAAAGGTAAACACCTGAAGCAAACCTATTGGCCAGCTAAGATAATTAAAACGTATAGCAAATACTGTATGCCCTACTGCAAATGTTGGCATGGCAATAGACTATGCATCAAACAACATTATTATTTTTTTTTGTAGATTTATGATATCAGATAATTAAGGCGGCAATTAAATGTTATGGTTGTATGGTTATATGTTACCAGTGAAGTCAATAAATCAGAGGCAGCAATGAAGCCCTGATAACTGTAATGCTTAAATAGCATTTAAGCCATGACTTTGAACTTGGGTGCAGTATAGTCTTTGTTGTACTTTCACCTGTGTTTTTTCCCTCTACTCTCTATCTTGAGTTAATTCCTTGAGATTGTAGACACCACAAGAAAATGGATTGGGTCAAAGTACTATGTGTGCCTCGTGCAATATTAAGACTGGCTGCAGCTGCAACTCAGTGTTCAGTTATTGACAAAGAATCCATACAGCTGTAAATATACAGCAGAAAATATGATCATCTGATGATTACAGCAAGTTGACTGACTCCGCTGTGTGAATTTAAAAGACTTGCAACCACATCCTCATATTGCTTGGTGTTGACTGAAGGATAAAGGATAACTAAAGAGGGAACCAAGAAATCAAGGTAAAGAAATAACACACATCACTAAGGCTACATTGATAATTGATGACACTGATACAGTAACTCTCTATTAGCTCGGGTGTCTGTAGTATGTTTTACTTTTCTGACTGGCCATAAAGTTTTGTTTTTTTTGTCTGACTAATTTATTTTTACCATAATGATAATAGTTATTAGGCTCAGACCGCTAAACGCATGTTGCAGTAACGTGGGCATTCGTTTTCGTTTTTTTAAAGGCTTTTATAAGTTTAGTTAAATCCTTTTTTTAAATTAAAGGTAAACTAAATTTCGAGTTGATTAGCCTACCTGTCCAGCGTGTAAATTAATGGAAATGATAGTGATCTTTCTCACTGACAAAGATGAAGTTCAGTTGTTTGTCAAGCAAGTCCATCATCACTGGCTAAACGAAGGAGGTAGCTTTTCAGGAGTTTGCAGGTGTAAAAATGACACCGAGCACCTGGAAGCATGGTAGCAAGCAAAATTGAAATTCGGTAATTGTTAACAATATGTTATGATGTGTAATGTTAATATCTGCATTTATCTGGCCACCAAGGTGTAGGGTTTGGCTTCTCCAGGCTATATAGCCTACACGGAAATGTCAGAGGATTCCACACCAAAACACTTGCTACAGCATTCAACTTGCAGTACGCTTGGTGTTTGCGGACAGGTTTCTGGTGAAAACTGCATTTGTGGCTGCTATGTGCATCTTCAGATTCCCCTTTCCTCTACACCTGTGCGTCTTTCACTGAGAAATTGAGATGGTAAGTTGCTACAAAGGCGCCATTGTTTGCCACGGTGCGGTTGAAACCGCTTCAAAGCTTGCCCATTTTGAGAACATCGTCCATCAGACATAATCCTCCATGTGGAAAGACAGGGAGGCTGGCGCGGAAAGGACAAATAACACAGGAGTCTGATCATCTCAGAAACACAGAATGTGGGCGAGTTGAGCATTATATAGAGAACTGCTAAAGCTTTATCAGAAAGGTTCCTAATTAATCCAGAACTTCAGCACAGCCCTGCTCTTTAGGAGAGCTGTGGATTTATCAGTTCAAAGCTTTAGATCCGCCCCAGGTCTCATGGTATCAGTTCTGTTCATTTGTAGGCCTAACTGCTTATTCTTCAACATTACAGGAAATTGTCTGTCTTCTCAGCAACATCAGTTTGATAGGTCTTCGACATCGACCGTGAGGTCATTACAATGCATGAAAATGCACTGTACTGTTCTTCCTAAGCTTCTTCTTCTTCTTTTTCTTCTATCAGCCATACCAACTACATTAAACCACCACCTACCTAGCAAACAACATAGCAACCACCTCAAGTACCCTAGCAACAGCCTAGCAACCATGTCAAATACCCTAGCAACAGCCTAGCAACCACTTCCACAGTTATAACTTAGCAACCAACATAGCAACCACCACAACTACCCTAACAACTGCTAAAAATTATTAGCTAAGTTAGATAAGTAACATGGTTAACATAGTTAGCATTGTTAGCATGCTCATTAGCATAGTTAGCATAACTACTAAAAATGGTAAGTTAAGTTAGCTAAGTCACATGGTTAGCATTGTTAGCATGCTAGTTAGCATTGTTAGCATAGTTATTATTTTTTACAAAACTATTAGAAAACATTAGCTAAGTTAGCTAAGTAACATGGTTAGCATAGGTAGCATGTTAGCATAGTTAACATTGTTAGCATAACTGCTAAACATGAATAGCTAAGTTAGCTAAGTCACATGGTTAGCATGTTAACATTCTTAATATTTTAGCATAACTGCTATAAATTATTAGCTTAGTTAGCTAAGTCACATAGTTAGCATTGTTAGTATAGTTAACAGCATTAACATTATTAGCATTTTTAAAAAAAAAACTGCTAGAAAACATTAGCTAAATTAACTAAGTTAAGTAACTTGGTTAACATTATTTACATTATATTACTTGGTTAACCATTTAAACTATCCACCTATTTAACTGTTCAGTCATTCCAACTATATTAAACCTCATCTACCTAGCAATTAATTTAACCATATAAACTATCCACCTATTTAACTGTTCCGTCATTCCAACTATATTAAACCTCATCTACCTAGCAACCAATATAGTTTGTTTTTACTCTGTATGATATTTTACATCATATTTTTGCATTTTCATGCACTGTATTTCCTTCAGGAAATGCTTTTCTAGTTCTTAGCTTTATTATTCTTCTTCTAACGCAGCTAATGCAGCTTCAACCGTTTAACGTAGAAACTTCATTCAAACTATGTTACGTAGGTCTTACTTAGGACATGTGGGCTTTGTATTTTTCATCTTTGTAACTTTTATACTTTTTAAACCATTAATAAAAAACTATTCAAAATTTCCCCATAGACTTAACATTGGGCTGATGACATCACAATGGGCTAATTAACTTGATTTGCACCTGTATCAACTTCCAGCTGCTCAACTAAGCCCCATCAAAGAGCCAGTTAAACTGATTGATTGATTGATTGATTGATTAAACTATTAATTAAAAAATATTAGGCCTTTATGACATCACAGCAATTAGAATCTTGTGCCAGGTGGCCAGGCCACCTGCATCAACTGTCAGTTTCTCAGGCTTTAAGCATACAGTCTCATTCTGTTAAGACTACACATCCTGTTTAACTGTTTCAACTGTTCAGTCATTCCAACTATATTAAACCTCATCTACCTAGCAAATAATTTTACCATTTAAACTATCCACCTATATTAAACCTCATCTACCTAGCAAATAATTTAACCATTTAAACTATCCACCTATTTAACTGTTCAGTCATTCCAACTATATTAAACCTCATACCTAGCAAATAATTTAACCATTTAAACTATCCACCTATTTAACTGTTCAGTCATTCTAACTATATTAAACCTCATCTACCTAGCAACCAATATAGTTTGTTTTTACTCTGTATGATATTTTACATCATATTTTTTGCATTTTCATGCACTGTATTTCCTTCAGGAAATGCTTTTCTAGTTCTAATTAGTTGTTCAGTGGTTACAGACGTACAGGTCTCAGCCACTTAATAAAAAGTAATAACAGTAGACCTACACAACACAGAATAAGTGAAAAAGTGAAGTGCTACCTGCTTCATTAGCATAGTTAGCATAACTATTAAAAATGGTAAGTTAAGTTAGCTAAGTCACATGGTTAGCATAGTTAGCATGGTTAGCATGCTAGTTAGCATTGTTAGCATAGTTATTATTTTTTACAAAACTATTAGAAAACATTAGCTAAGTTAGCTAAGTAACATGGTTAGCATAGGTAGCATGTTAGCATAGTTAGCACTGTTAGCATAACTGCTAAACATAAATAGCTGAATTTTCAAGCACTGTATTTCCTTCAGGAAATGCTTTTCTAGTTCTAATTAGTTGTTCAGTGGTTACAGACGTACAGGTCTCAGCCACTTAATAAAAAGTAATAACAGTAGACCTTCAATGTATTCACATCACACCACATGATTGGCTCAATGTATTCACATCACACCACATGATTGGCTCAATGTATTCACATCACACCACATGATTGGCTCAATGTATTCACATCACACCACATGATTGGCTCAATGTATTCACATCACACCACATGATTGGCTCAATGTATTCACATCACACCACATGATTGGCTCAATGTATTCACATCACACCACATGATTGGCTCAATGTATTCACATCACACCACATGATTGGCTCAATGTATTCACATCACACCACATGATTGGCTCAATGTATTCACATCACACCACATGATTGGCTCAATGTATTCACATCACACCACATGATTGGCTCAATGTATTCACATCACACCACATGATTGGCTCAATGTATTCACATCACACCACATGATTGGCTCAATGTATTCACATCACACCACATGATTGGCTCAATGTATTCACATCACACCACATGATTGGCTCAATGTATTCACATCACACCACATGATTGGCTCAATGTATTCACATCACACCACATGATTGGCTCAATGTATTCACATCACACCACATGATTGGCTCAATGTATTCACATCACACCACATGATTGGCTCAATGTATTCACATCACACCACATGATTGGCTCAATGTATTCACATCACACCACATGATTGGCTCAATGTATTCACATCACACCACATGATTGGCTCAATGTATTCACATCACACCACATGATTGGCTCAATGTATTCACATCACACCACATGATTGGCTCAATGTATTCACATCACACCACATGATTGGCTCAATGTATTCACATCACACCACATGATTGGCTCAATGTATTCACATCACACCACATGATTGGCTCAATGTATTCACATCACACCACATGATTGGCTCAATGTATTCACATCACACCACATGATTGGCTCAATGTATTCACATCACACCACATGATTGGCTCAATGTATTCACATCACACCACATGATTGGCTCAATGTATTCACATCACACCACATGATTGGCTCAATGTATTCACATCACACCACATGATTGGCTCAATGTATTCACATCACACCACATGATTGGCTCAATGTATTCACATCACACCACATGATTGGCTCAATGTATTCACATCACACCACATGATTGGCTCAATGTATTCACATCACACCACATGATTGGCTCAATGTATTCACATCACACCACATGATTGGCTCAATGTATTCACATCACACCACATGATTGGCTCAATGTATTCACATCACACCACATGATTGGCTCAATGTATTCACATCACACCACATGATTGGCTCAATGTATTCACATCACACCACATGATTGGCTCAATGTATTCACATCACACCACATGATTGGCTCAATGTATTCACATCACACCACATGATTGGCTCAATGTATTCACATCACACCACATGATTGGCTCAATGTATTCACATCACACCACATGATTGGCTCAATGTATTCACATCACACAACACAACACAGAATAAGTGAAAAAAGTGAAGTGCTACCTATAGCCAGTCTGACTGTCCAAACACCATGATCTGTAGTTACTGAGAAATGTAATCTAGCTCTTCTTGGCCTGAACATACTGTGGATGTGGATGAGCAGCGCTGATTAGCATTACCCAGAATGTACTGTCAAAGTCCTTTTAGGCAAGTCCCTCCACTCGGCGGCCATAATGCAACGCTTTTTGGGCACTCATCGGGCATCCTATTTGGCAGAAATGCGCGTGCGCAAGGCTTCACGACACCAACCTTACTGCAGCGGCGAGTTCACAACACATGATTGGCACGATGTCTGCACAACACACCATATGATTGGCTCAATGTATTCACATCACACCACATGATTGGCTCAATGTATTCACATGTCGACGTTTTGCCGTGGAAGGGGTGGGATATGTGTAGACAACGGCCATATTGGCATTACAAACTAACCCCATGCATTTCTATGGGGGATTTTTTGAGTGCTGTGTCTCCTCATTAGAAAGTATCTGGTACTATAGCGTACTCGGCTCAAGTGCAGATGGATTTGGAATATCTGTGTCCCTTTTTATAATGTAACTATTGTACAGTGTGTTGATTGTAAATCTTTGATTTAATACAACTAAAATTGTATAGCAACACAAACATCACATACAAACTAACACAATGTATACACAAGACACAACACCATAACATGATCACAGAAATGATGGATATAAAAGCCCTATCAAGAGTTGCTAGTGCCCCCCTGAATGAAGGAAATGGCTAAGGCCTGCCTGTCTAATGTCTTGGTGACTCAGGACTGTGATTTCCCACATGGCGGTGGAATTCCACAGAGACAGGCTGTCTTTGCGCAGGCCAATACAACAGTGTTTTCCCATGGCTCCAGGCCAGCCTATGCAAAACTCCCTGACTGACACAGATAGTTCCTGTAAAGGTCAGACGCAGAGTAGCCCATTCCATTTTGCCTCTTGTCTTCTGATTAAGGTAGGAAATATATTTCTCTCTGTGGTGCAGCTATTTTTAAATGCCTACCAAAATACATCTGGGCAGGTGCCTTGCCAATCAATTAGATTTGATTACTTAGTGTGTGAGTTCAGATGCAAGGAATTCATCCAACTTATCTTTTTTTTTTTTAAAATAATAAAACTTTGACAAATGTATCACTTAAAACTGTTAAAGTTTTGTTTATTATAATGAAGGAAGATAGGTTGAGGAATAGTCACAGCAGGGATGAAGCTAGGTCTTGTGGTTATGAGGAAGAGCAGCACAGTGTTCCATGGATCAGGTTAATCCCATCCATGGGAATTCCCTCTATGGAATTTTAAAGGCCTTCTAATTCTACCACAGAATGCTTCCAATTCTGTGATTCCCTATTGTGCCTTTGTCAGGCTGGCAGACCCACCTGTGAGTTGGGGAGCTTTGAAGACAATTGGGGTTAAACAACCATCACTACTCTTTGGCACCAAATGGATGTCTGTTTTTCCTCCATTAAACGTTCCGCTCTGTCAGTGAGACACCTAGTTTAACACACATTTAACACACACACACACACTAACACACCACCACTATTCCCAGTTCTTGTCTTTAACTGGCAGACTTAAGCACCCCCGTGGGGGTTGTTGACGGATGACGGCCAGTACAGAGCCATTATGAGGAGCATCCATCTTCCTCTCGCGCTCCCCTCTTCTCTCCCCGGTGCCTTTAATCAGATCCGCTCCTGTTCCGTCCTGTCACGCTGTGCCGTGGTGGTGGTACACGCTGGAATAACAGGCCTTTGTAGTGCTGCCAGCGCAGGTTGTGTGAACCCGCTTCTCAAGCTGTGGTTCACACGTCGCTTCGAAATTCTCCTGACTCCGCGGTCGGCCGCATCAAGACCCATGATCTGAGCTTGTGGGAATCATTTTTATAGTCATTTCTGTGGATAGACCAGATGCTTAGCTTTTTAAAATGGGGGTTTAATGGAAAATATGGACTTAGTCAAATGTTAGCCAGTTGAGGAATCGGGTTCTGAATTTTGTTTTGTTGTGTGGTTATCAGGTCTTGGAATGTCAAAGCTCTGACATCAGTTCTCATTGTTAAAACAGTGTACCAGTTTTTGAATCTGTCATTTAAGTAACAGAGTCTTACTTCACACCAACCACAACAATACAGTATGTGTTTCAGAGTTTCTATTTTTCATGGTAATTTACAACCTTATCTGACATCCATCAGCTGAGTATTGTTTCTTCACATCTTCAGGCTCCCTGGCCTTTTAGAGGTGCTGGAGAATATGAGCGGATTATGACATTGACTTGAGGAGTGTTTGCATTGGTCCGGAGCACATTAGTGCGCTGCTGTTAATCCAATCAGGCCCATATTAGTGATGGGTGAAGTTCATTGTGTTTCCCCTGACAAGTTGTGGTGGTGAGAAGCTGATCCAAGCCTCAGAGGTTTTAGCCTGGCTTAGTGTTCGCCCATAACTGCACCTGATACAAGCTCCTCGCTCTCTGGCTCAGACCCAGGGCCGTGGCAGTGATGTAATTATCACTCTTCAAAGCATTCTTTGTTCCCTGACCTTTATTTATTAAGGCTCGCCGGTCGTTTTTTGGGGTTTTTGTCTGGGGAGATGTATTAGTTTTGGGGGTCCGCTGCAGCAACTCCCATGTAAGACACCAGTGGGCGGCTATGTGTTTTCTCAGGAGTGTTAGGGGTGGATTTCTGTTACGTTTTAAAACAGTCTCTGACTAATCCCGGCATAATGAGGGGGAGCAATTCATTCTGACGCTGGCCTGCTTGCAAAACATGATCAAGGGAAGGGAATAGGAGAAGACAAGGAGGGAGAGGGAGAGAGAGAGGGGGAGGTAGGGAGAGAGAGAGGAAGGGAGGGAGGGAGGAAGAGAGAGAAAGAGACATGGAGATTTTAACTTGCATCACAAACAGATACAAAGGGAAATCTTAAAATCCCAGTGTGACTCTTTTCCCCACAGTTCTATTTATAGCTCATGCATGTATTGTATGCAAAGCTGGATGTGCGTATCAACCGGCCGGCTGCGGTCACTGCCTTTATTTAAATGCTGTGTTCTTTAAGAGGTATGCACATTGGTATAAGGAGTGGGAATATAAAATGACCTATTCCTGTCCTCAGTAACTCACTGGTGTTCACACTTTCTCGAAGTGTTACCAAGCAAATGGGTAATGAGAATAGCCACTTACCAAAACAGCATCTCAGAGATCGAGTCCCACTGAGAAGGAAGTATTTGGACTATGGAATGATTTCACTGGGCAGCAGAGAAACCATGCTGTTCTGTGACGTAGCTGGTTCCTAAATCAGTTTAGTATATGGTGCTCCCCTAGCATGTCACAACAAAAAATGATTCAAGAGGTGTTTCCTTGCTTCAGTTTATGACGTTACTCAACTTACAGCTCACTGTAGCAAATGGTTGCCAAGCCTGTTTCATTTTGTAAGTATAATTGTGGTGTATCTTTTTGTTTCTACCATCATAAAAAGTGACTTATCTTCCAAAGTGCTTAGTTAATTGGGCTTGTGTCTGTGTTAGCCAGATGAATGGTAACATTGTGCAGACATGTATATCCTAGATTCCCCTCAGATGGGACTGTGTGTTTGTGTTTGTGTGAGTGTGGTCCTAGGTTATTTAACACTTAAGGCATCAGAGGGTGTGTGTGTGTGTGTGTGTGTGTGTGTGTGTGTGTGTGTAGGAGGATAGTTATTCACTGCCAATGTGAATTTTCCTGTTATCATTATGGAAGGTGTGACTCCCTGATAGGGTGTGATAGTGCATCTCTCTCTCTCACACACACACACACACACACACACACACACACACACACACACACACCCTTAGGTGTCGGGCTTAAAAGGCCAGGGATCCCTCTGCCTTTGTCTCTCTTGCTCCCAGCTGTAGGCTCCTTGCTGTAGACTCAGTGCTGTGCTGTGCTGTGTTATGCTGTGCTGTCCGCTGTCCAGGACGTGAAGTGAAGTGAAGTGAAGTGAAGTGAGTGTGAGCTCCAGCCCCACAGCTACAGGTGGTCCAGAGCAGAACGGAGCAGAGCACAGCTCACCCTGTCTGGAACATTTCTCTCCCTCCTCTCACATCACTCTCTCTCTCTCTCTCTCTTTCTCTCCCTTCTCCTTTTGTGCACTTTTTCTTTCTTTACCTCTCTCATTTCCTCTTGTTCATTTTGTCGTTCTCTCTCTTTATCTTTCAATTTTTCCCTCCCTTTGACCACTTCATTCTCTCCATCCCGCCTTCCTATTCTCATTCCCCTCTCTCTCTTCTCTCTCTCTCTCTCTCTCTCAGGTCCTCCCCGGTCTGTTAGTAATCCTCATCTGACAAAGGGCCTGTGCAGGGGAAGAGGATTGGGGGGTGGCACTCAGCAGCCTGCTCCCGTCCCGGTCACATCACACCTCTGCAGGAGCAGCGAGGGACCTGCAGATACGCCGAGAGAGTCAGGGAGAAAAGAAGAGAAACAGGGTGAAGAAGGAAAAGAAAGAGGAGAAAAAAAGAGGAGAGCACGGACACTGGATCCCACAACAGCAGCAGCCACGGCAGTGCCAGACACACCAGCGACGCTTTCAAACTTCAGAGAAAACTTTTTTTTTCTCTCTCTCTCTCTCTCTTTCCTTTTTTCCTGCCATCTGCCTGCAGTGAAGCGTGAGCCGCAGAAGAGGAGCCAGGGACGCACTGTGAGGCTCTGTGAGGACAAGGACCACATCGAGGACGAGGGCTCTGGTGTGTTTTTCAGAAACTGGACTTGGGTAAAACACACCTGGCACCATGAGTGCAGAGGTACAGGACTACTACAGTTATGACTATGGGAACGCCATGCCCACCAAGCCCCCCAAAGAGTGAGTACCCAACTCTTCAATCTCATATTGCTGCAACCTAACTTCAGGCTATGTTCATTAGGGATGGGATGAAATGATTTGTCTATAGAAAAGGTAGTTAAGCCTTGACTGGGCCTTGTCACTGGCAGTCTGTATATGATGCGAGAGAATGGTGTGCTGGAGAATGATGCTGTGTCTTGTTTTAGACAGTTTGAAAGGATTTTAAAATCTGTACTGTACCCTAAGTCATAGTGTTTGCAGTCATGTGTTTGAAGTGTTTAAGTAAGCACAGCAGAGCAATGGGAAACGCAAGCCAGTTCAACTTAGGATGTCTTCTTATCATACCCATGGTCTCTATTTTCAGTTCTCATTCATGCTGGCCCTCACACTTAATGTGTGGGAGACCCCCCAATTGGTAGTGGTTCTCTTCTCACATTAAAGGTTCTCCCTCAAAACGTGCTAAACTTCTCAGGAACGTGAGTCCAGCTTAGTCGCATTGACCAGCAATCGGTTTAAACATGTAATCTGTGCTTCGGGCAAAAGTTTGCCTGTTACAAATGGTCTCCTGACATGAAAGTGTGTGTGTGTGTGTGTGTGTGTGTGGCGGGGTTCTGTTTGGGGTGATCAGTTACCCACATGTGTGTGAGTAATCGATTTAGACCCCAACATCTCACAAGCCTCCTCTCTTCTCTGAACCTTCCAGAATAATCCCTCCCTGTGATCCCACAGCGGACGACAGGCTCTACCACATATGCATTGCAGCAGTGTCCGTGAGTAGCCCTTTCTCATTTGTGCATCTTGCTGTCAATCAATTGCTTTCGTTCATTGTTCTATGCCCCCAATGAGTTATACAATGAAAAATGAATGTTTTCAAACACCGTCAGGCCCTTTGCACCAGTTTATGTCTGGCTGTCATGTAGCTGCAATGAATCAAATGTTTCCCCAGAACAGAGGCATTGCAGTCATACAACACAACTACCTGTGAATGCTATTAGCAACATTAGATCAACTAAACAACCCATTTGTAAATCTGTTATATACCCTCAATTTGGGCTGAATGCATAGAACTCTGTCTCAAATACCATCTTTCTAAGTGAGAAAGCTGTGAAGAGTAGAAAACTTGAGATTCAGCCGTAGCCTACTGCCTAGCGTTTCGGACTTGTAACCGGAGGGTTGCCGGTTCGAACCCCGACCAGTAGGAACGGCTGAAGTGCCCTTGAGCAAGGCACCTAACCCCTCACTGCTCCCCCCTGAGCCGTAGCAGGTAGCTCACTGCGGCGGATTAGTGTGTGCTTCGCCTCACTTTGTGTTCACTGTGTGCTGAGTGTGTTTCACTAATTCACGGATTGGGATAAATGCAGAGACCAAATTTCCCTCACGGCATCAAAAGAGTATATATACTTATACTTATGCTTATACTTAGATTCAGTTGGATAGCTGGAATTAGATACGGGCTTAGGTAAACAAGAGTTACATAGAGTCCAGTCATGCAGCTGGACAGAGGAACACCCCCATCCCGACACACACACTCTGCCTTCTTTGATGCTTATGAAAACACCCCTGTGGTAATTAAGTGTGATGGACCCATGGCGTGACGTGAGCTCTTGTCTGGGACTTTCTGCTGGGTCAAAGGTCAGGATCATCAAGGTCCTGCGACCCAGCCCTGGTCCTGGTGAATGATCGTGACTAATAGGGGACATCTTCACGTCTGTGTCCGGGGAAGTTGGGTGTAGAGGGTGGCGCTGTGACCCCTCTCTGATGAGGTGGATGGCTGGTCTGGGGGTGTCCTCCATCTCTGCCTTTGTCTTGGTCTTCCGCTGTCTTCACCACTAACGACTGTCAAGGGTCATAGGGCAAGTTTGGCCCTCTGTGTGTGTCTGTGTGTGTGTGTGTGTGTGTGTGTCAGAAAGGAGGCCTAACATATGTGTCTGTGTGTGTGTGTGTGTGTGTGTGTATCTGTAGCTGGTGATCATGCTGGTGCTGGCGGTGCTGGCCAGGAGGAAGAAGGTGAACGATAACCTGAGGGGATTCTCAGGACTGCTCAGGTGAGCCGACGGCACGTGACACTGACACACAGGATGGTAAACACTGACTTTGACCCCGGGACAGGTTACTGAAGTTCAGACTCCCCACAGCCACACACACACAGCCACACACACACAGCCACACACACACACACACACATACACACAAGCCTAGATGTCGGTTTCATTGAAACAAATGCACACTTGTTTGATCATATGGATTATGGATTGATCATTATCAAAAAAGACTACTCACACACGCACACACACACATACGCATACACACGCACATACGCACAAACACACACATAGACACACACGCATACACACACACACACACACATGAATACACACACACACACAGACACACACAGACAGACACACACAGGCATTGCTGATACTAAATGCTGGTTTCTCTCCTCTTGGCAGCCCAGTAAACTTCCTGGACCACACTCAGCACAAGGGCCTGGCGGTGGCGGTGTATGGGGTGCTCTTCTGCAAGCTCTTCGGCCTGGGCATCTCCCCCAGTCCCCTGCCCTTCGTTAAGGACTCGGCCCACAGACGTAAGAGCAGGATAGAGTTCTGGGCAGTCTGACAGACATGTGGCTGGGTGTGGGGAGACATGGGTTTGGGGAATTGAAATGATTGATTGTTTATGAAGCCAGATTCAAGCCAGTTTTCTGATTTTCTGTATTCTGATTCTGAATTTGCTTCCATTGAAATTAGTTGCTAGGTTCCGGTGATAATTGTTGTGAGGTGTTGTGATGTATAAAAACGGAGCTCTTGAGAAGTAGCCTTTTACTTTGGTCTTTCATACTGGTCCTACATGAGATCCCTAGAATGTGCTTCTAGATCTAGCTCTTATAGTTCTTTGAGTTCAGTGTGTTCTTCTAGAACAAGGTGCAAAGAACCGTACAGTCACCACGGGGTCGAATTCCCATTTCTGGAAGCACACCCTGTGATGGAGAAATGAAACACCTGTAGAGTATGTCCAGACGCTGTGGCAGATCTGCAACAATAGAGGGAGAACAGGGGTAGGACACAGCCAGCGGTGCAAGGCACTTGGGATGAAAGAGCCTTTTTAGCGAATTAATGTCAATGTAATGTGCTCTTGCTTGGGTAAGAGGGAAAGAATGGCAGACAGTAACCAGATAAAGTAGTCACAGGCATAAAGGTGTGGATACCAGTTCTCTCATTCTCTCTCTGTCTCTCTCTCTGTCTTCTCTCATTCTCTCTCTGTCTCTCTCTCTGTCTCTCTCTCTGTCTCTCTCTCTCTCTCTCTCTCTCTAGAGGTATCAGGCTGTCTGTGCAGATGGTGTGTTTTATCCCCTGTGGGCTCAGTGAGTGAACTCTACACTGTGTCTGTCTGATGAGCAGACACCTCGGCAGCGCTTGGCCCCCTTCTCAAAGAGACTAAACAAAAGGAGTTTCTGTCTAAAGCATGAGGGAGGGAGGGGTTGCACCACCGCTTGTTGTCGTTCCCTGGCTTAGACGCCCAGGCCTTCAAGGTGTGTGTTGTGCAACTGGATTATCATGCCTGGGTTCGGAGCGCTGCGGCTGAAGTTCACCGCTGTGGCTGTTGCGGGGCTGTTTTGTGTTGTGTTGCGCAACGGGTTTGGCCTCTTACGGCGCCTGTTGCCTTGCGATTAGTGAGAGGCACGGTGGCTCCAGATATGGGACAGCATGGCTGTGGCAGTAGTGATGGTGTATTGTGTGTCTAATCATGTATGTCAGTTACATCATTAACATTCACATGTGCTTATTTAGTAGACTCCTCTCTAAAGCACACACTGCATGGGGAGGGTACGTCATTTCTCACTGTGAGTGATTCCTGGATTCAAAACAATGGCCTTAGTGCATTCCTGATTCAAAATCTATCTAATCTTGCTGTATTGAGCTGTGTTTTGCTTATGTGTTTTTGCATCTTTCTGCGGACCAGTATATTCTCACAACATTGAAGCAGTGACTTTACACTGATTCAATAGAATGTCTATGTTCTATCATAGCTGGGTAGCATAATGTGAATGGTTGGTTTCAGACATGGCTGTATGATATTGGTTGATTGGTTGACACTGCTACAATTGAATTGGTTGGTTTCTGTTATGTTTGTGTAACACTAATGCAAGAGGGTTGGTTGTTTTTTTCTTTCATAGCTATGTCAAACTGGTGTAATAGGATTGTTTGGCATCATTTCATCATGGTTGTATCACATGGTTGGATTGGTTTTTTTTTAGACCGACTGTCAGATGAACACGTCCCAGAATGTGAGATTCTGATAGAGTCGATGCCACATCAGAGTCTCGTCCATGAGGCCAAAGTCATCTGCTAATCTGTAGATGGACTGCAGACTGTACGCACTGTGCATGGCATTCAGGAATGGGCCATTTGAGATCTGAAAATAGATAGTTATATACAAGGGCTTGACAAGCTTCTGTTAACTTCAGGGATGGGAATTTTCCTTGCTCTAAGCCATGCTGATGTCATTGTTGTCCTGTTTCCTCAGAGTACTGGATAATTCTTGCCCTGGTCTACTACCCAGCCCTCTACTACCCGCTGTTGGCCTGTGGCACACTGCACAGCCAGGTGGGCTACGTCCTGGGCAGCCTGTTGTCCTGGTCACACTTCAGCGTCCTCGTCTGGCAGAAGGTGGACTGCCCAAGAACACCAGAGGTAAGGCAGCTGTTGATCCAGGAATTGGGATGAGCACCATTGAAATCACAAGTGGTCTATGATGATGGGCTTTGCCAATGCTAGGCCTTGCATTTCTATTATGCTGCAATTTCTCATTCCAACAGAGTAGGAACTTGCTACTCCACAAAGTAGGATGTCAAAATAATCCAGGTAATTATATATTAGGTACAGCTGCTTTCCCTCTAAATTATGTGTTTCACATTTGGATCTGGTTTCCAGGATTTACTGCCCTATAGCTCCTCAAGTCCAGTTTATTTTACTGGTGGATCTAAGACAGTCAGTGTTGGATCACATAATCATGTCCTCTCTCATTAGCCAGACAAACACTCAGTAGTATTGTCATATCCATCATGAGAAAGACTGAGTACCCCTCACATAGTCTCACACACTCTGCTTCCAAGCAGTAGGATACCATCTAAAGTCATACACAGGAAAAGGTGTCTCATACGTAGCTCTATGTCTAAGGAATCTGGTGCCTTCCACGCAGATCAGAGTCTTTGAATCTTTGAGACATTAATCCAAGTATGAGGCTTCTGCGTGTGCTCACTGTCAGCCGTCTCGTCCCTGTTTCACACGACCCAGGATGAGCCCCCATGGGCAGGCTGCTCTCTTCAAAGGCACTTCTCCCCTCATCTTCCAGTCGTGGCTGACAGAACATTTTACAAGCATCTTGACGCTTTACTTATCTTAAGTCGGGCACCCAGACTTTGGCCAGTGGATGACGTTTTTAAGTCTACATCTCTATTAGAGTAACATTGACAGACTTTGACATGCATGTACAGAAGCTTAGGACTGTACTTGCTGTCACGCTGGGATCCCATACAGTGATTTCCACAGGAGACTCTATTCAGGCCTTTGGGAATGAATTGCTAGGGCCTGAAAAGCTCTGTGTTCAGTGGCCAGCCAGCATCGGCCAAGCGGCTTGGTCACAGTTAATCATTTTAGCATCCGCTAGCTCCGAGAAGAGGGAGGGAGGGAGGCGTCCAGGCCTGGGCATTGTGAAACTCTCATCTCCTTAAGAACAAAGAACCTGGCCAAGTTTGATTGGTCTGACAGCATTCTTTGCCCGAGACGAAATCCAGGGGTATTGTGTGAAAATAATTAATTAATCAAATACTGAAATAAATGCGATTATGGATCTCAGAATGCTTAGAAAATGGAAACTATTCTTATTGTTTTTCTGAGATGGATTGCGCAACGTGTCTTTGGAGAGGTTGCCCAGCACATGGGCTGGACTTTCAATCCATCCACAGCAGATATGTGAAAGGAAATGAAAAGCTAAATGTGTTTGTTTCTTTGTTTGTTTATTTGTTTGCAGATTTATAAGTACTACGCCCTTTTTACCAGCCTGCCCCAGATCGCTTGTCTGGCCTTCCTTAGTTTCCAGTATCCACTGCTTCTCTTCAAAGGCCTGAAGGGCTCAGACAAGCACGATACCCATGAGGTGAGCATGGTGTGTGTGTGTGTGTGTGTGGGGGGGTAACATTGAGTATCATAGTATTATAATCAACATGTCAAGACCTCTCACATAACTCCCTCCGTCCCCTCTCACATGAGAGCATGTCGTAAGCGCTTATGAACAGGCTTAACGTGTGAAGCAGGTGACGTAGAGACGTGTTAGTGGTGCTGTGGTGCTCATACCATTTTAATCAGCTTTAAAGCGACTGGTCTGTGTGTTTATGGGACCCACTAAGATTAAGCCCAGATTCGGTTGTGTTGTTTTCCTCAGAGAAAGACAGAGTACAATACTGTGTTTATTCTCTAATAATCCCAAGAAAGGTTCAGATGAATGCATAATAGACAAGGCACATCTTACTGGGCATACTCTTTTTTTGGGAAGATGACACAAAAGGTTTCTATAAAAATAATTAAATAATTAAACTACTGTAAATATAGAAGAGATTTGAAACCAGCAGTTAAGAGTTTTGGTCTGAGACTAGCGTGCTATCTAGCCTTGCAAAGATCAACAGCAGCACAGTTTGCACTGATAAAAGCTTTATTGTTTGGTAACTGGTGTCTTTTGGCAATAATGAAACTTGACCATATATGTGCAATCAAAATGAATTTGAAGACAAAATACTAGAAGCATCATGTTGCATTGTGTTGCTATAATATACCAGTGCAGTGCATGCTATAACCTATTGTATTTTGTCGGACCCTCTTCCAGGACCTGAGGAGCAGCTACTACAGGGATTACGTGAAAAAGATCTTGAAGAAGAAGAAGCCATCCAAATCAAGGTGAGAATCGCCACTGGAAACCCATCATGGTTATGGTTATGGTTATGGGATTTGGCAGGCGCTTTTGTTCAAAGCGACTTACAAATAAAAACAATACAATAGTTAAATTAACTGTGAACAGTTTTAAAATGTTGGTAAGACCACATTAAGGAGAATAGCAATAATAAACAATAATGTTAATGCAATATTAATTATCAATAGCCTAATGAAAATAAACAAATACTATAATATACAAACCCTAACTCATAAGAGCCACTTAATTAACTAAGTGTATGCTGAACAGATATGTCTTTAGACCCTCTTGAAAGACATCAAACCGATGATGTCACTCTTCCACCATGACTAGCATAGGTGTTCCCCCCCAAAGAGGAAAGTGTCTTCCATGTAAATGCCTCCATAAATGCCCCTGTGAATAGACATTGCCATATACATTACAGATGCTGTGTGGAGCATCTGTCTAAATGCCATGTAAATGAAATCCCATGTAAATGAAAATGCCGAGGTCTTATCAGGAGCGTTTCTGTCTCTTGGCTGAAGATGGATGGGGATAAAGGACCGGCTACTAATGGAGCAGTGAAGCAGCTAATCCTGGGCTTTCCGTGACCAGTGCCTTTTCTGTCTGGTCCTCCACTTCCTCTAAACTGCTGCTGCTGCTCTTTAGTGTCCACTTATGCAAATGACAGGAAACCATAATAAAGCCCAGGGTTGTCATTTAAAGGACACGCCCACGCCAACTGGGCGTTACCTGGCAACAGGCACGTGAGTGACACGGCTCCCTTCATAGATGGCAGAGATGCAAATTGCCAGCTGATATTTGAAGGCCAGGGATGATAGCCAAAAGGAAGTGGTTCCGTGTGTGTGGAACCTGGAATATCTATTCCAGATCTTTGTGTATATGAATATGTGAGTGAATGCACGTGTGAGTTTGCACGTGTGTGTGTGTGTGGGTGTGCGCGCATGAGTGTGTGTGCACGTGTTTCTTGATGACTGCGTATTTTGTCTGTTTTTTTATGTCTGTTTATTTATTTCTAGCTCCAGTGCCTCAAAACCCAATTTGTTTGAAAGGATCTCTGATGCTATTAAGTCCTACATCTACACACCAGAAGATGGTAAGTAGGGTTTCCATTAGGAAGTTTACAACAAAATTACTTTGATTTTCATCATTACTTTGATCTTCATTACGAAGTTCAGTTATTTTTATTTTGTAGTTCATTTCTTTTTAATTGAGTCACTTTCTGTTGCTAATTTGATTTTCGTTCTCCCACTCCAGCTTTCAGGTTTCCATTAAAACTTGCCATTTCTGTTGTGGTGGCTTTCATTTCCCTTTATCAGGTAATTCACTCTAAATGTGTATTCATATAGTCCACTGATTCCCTTCATCAGGTACTTCACTCTAAATGTGTATTCATATAGTCCACTGATTCTGAATGACGTGTCCAAAGCCAGTCAGAAATTAAAACAGATAGGTGTTTTTGTTTTTTAAAGAAATAGTGTAAGACTAGTTGCTTGTTATGTTACATGGTCAGTGTAAGGTCTTCCTAAAAATAAAACGTACAGCTTACTGATTTGATTTGATTTGCCTGCCTACGCATATCATTGACACACCATTTTATGTTTCTGATACCTCTCTCCTTTGAGACGGTCTTATTTGTCTCTTTGGCTAAGTGTTCCCATCTCTCCTGCCCCGCAGATGGCTGTGCTGCTGGTCAGTTGTGTAGTGCCCACCCTGCAGATCGTACGTAGTGGCGTAGACGAGGACATCGCCTTCCTCCTGGCCGGCTTCAACATCATCCTGTCGGAGGACCGCCAGGAGGTGGTCAAGATAGTCATCTACTACATGTGGTGTGTGGAAGGTGAGTGAGGCTCTCTCTCACACAGCACACAGTTGAGGAGTAGAGGATTCATTAAAGACTCTAGCACACAGCACCCTTGAGAAGAATGTATAATAAACGTTTACATGTTCACATATAAAAGTGAAGATTACACTTCAGAAGTGTTTGTCCCTGTAAAAGTGTTGAAGAACCATCTCACTAAGAAGAACCTGGACTATTAGAATTCTTAGTGGAACTCAGACCATTCGAAGAGCATCTCTAGAGAACTTTGGAGGATGTTAAAACTAGTTTAATGAAACTGATAGTCTAAGGATTAGTGGAAGGGCCCTGAGTAATGCTTGATCCACACACACTATACAGAAACACACACACACACAAATATATGCTCATATTCAGATACACACACACACACAAATATATGCTCATATTCAGATACACACACACACACACACACACACTTACACACACTCAATACACACATATGCACAGATGCATATACAGAAACACACACACACACAAATATATGCTCATATTCAGATACACACACACACACAAATATATGCTCATATTCAGATACACACACACACACACACAAATATATGCTCATATTCAGATACACACACACACACAAATATATGCTCATATTCAGATACACACACACACACAAATATATGCTCATATTCAGATACACACACACACACACTTACACACACTCAATACACACATATGCACAGATGCATATACAGAAACACACACACACACTTACACACACTCAATACACACATATGCACAGATGCATATACAGAAACACACACACACACAAATATATGCTCATATTCAGATACACACACACACACAAATATATGCTCATATTCAGATACACACACACACACACACTTACACACACTCAATACACACATATGCACAGATGCATATACAGAAACACACACACACACACACTTACACACACTCAATACACACATATGCACAGATGCATATACAGAAACACACGCACTACCTCACACACACTCATTACAATACATATGCACAGATGCATATAAGAAACACACACACACACACACACACACACAAATATATGCTCATATTCAGATACACACACACACACACTTACACACACTCAATACACACATATGCACAGATGCATATACAGAAACACACACACACACTTACACACACTCAATACACACATATGCACAGATGCATATACAGAAACACACACACACACAAATATATGCTCATATTCAGATACACACACACACACAAATATATGCTCATATTCAGATACACACACACACACAAATATATGCTCATATTCAGATACACACACACACACACACAAATATATGCTCATATTCAGATACACACACACACACAAATATATGCTCATATTCAGATACACACACACACACAAATATATGCTCATATTCAGATACACACACACACACACTTACACACACTCAATACACACATATGCACAGATGCATATACAGAAACACACACACACACAAATATATGCTCATATTCAGATACACACACACACACAAATATATGCTCATATTCAGATACACACACACACACACAAATATATGCTCATATTCAGATACACACACACACACACACACTTACACACACTCAATACACACATATGCACAGATGCATATACAGAAACACACACACACACTTACACACACTCAATACACACATATGCACAGATGCATATACAGAAACACACACACACACTTACACACACTCAATACACACATATGCACAGATGCATATACAGAAACACACACACACACTTACACACACTCAATACACACATATGCACAGATGCGACACACATGTGAACACGTACTCACTTACACACACTCAATACACACATATGCACAGATGCATATACAGAAACACACACACACACACTTACACACACTCAATACACACATGTGAACACGTACTCACTTACACACACTCAATACACACATATGCACAGATGCATATACAGAAACACACACACACACACACACACAAAATATATGCTCATATTCAGATACACACACACACACACACACATACATAGAGAGTGAGAGAGACAAACCTAGGGCTGATAAAAAAGGACTGTTTTTATGACTGCCTATTATTACTTAGATAGCTATTATTGCAGACGAGACTGCCTCAATTATCTCTCTTAAATGAAAATGAGGGTCATTACTAGGAAATTGTGGTGTGTCAAATTGCTTTCTAAGTTGAATTGTGACCATTTAATTCAACTCATTACTCCTCAATTTGCCTCCATCCTGCAAGCACAATACATCTAATGTCTTCATTGTGCCCAAAAATGACTTAAAAAATGCTCCTTTGTCTTCTCTGCATTCTCTCTCTCTATCTATCTGTCTCTCTCTCACTCTCTCTTTCTCTATCTATCTGTCTCTCTCACACTCTCTCCCTCTTTCTTTCTTTCTTTCTCTCTCTCTCTCACTTACTCTCTCTATCTCTCTTTATCTATCTCACTCTCTCTCTCCCCCTCCCTCCCTCTGCATCCTCTTCTTCGTTCTCAGGGACAACCTGCAGGGCTTGTATAGAGGGGACATCTACAACGTGTTCAACTGCCAGAGGAGCATCAGGCCATCTCGGCCGGCGCTGGTCTGCTGGATGGGCTTCACCAGCTACCAGGCTGCGGTCATCTGCCTCAGTGAGTAGCACCGGCGCTGCCCCACCACAGGCAAGTGCTCACAGGGTTCACTTCCTCTGGGCAATGAACCACCCTTCTCTCTTCTGTTCAGTGTTTTTTTGTGTGTGTGCGTGTGTGTGTGTGTGTGTGCTGTCTGTCGTCAGGGCCCCTGACTGCACTTCCAATCTCCTCTCATTTTGAATGTTACATGTATTTATCAAGAATTCTTAAGCTAACAATAACCATAATCTGGTCCTGCATTCAGAACTGATAAATACATATAAATACAGCTTTGCATAATTAATAAATATATTATGAAATATAGGTTTTAGCTGTTGTAAATGCTGTTTGTAAATGATGTTTATCATTGTATTGTGCATTTGTAGCTCTAACTCTAATGCATTATTAAGAATTCATCTCCCAGCATTACCCTCCCTGTCTAGTCACTTTAGAGTGTTTAACATGACAGCACTGGGAAATATCAATAAGATGAGTGGAGGGGCTAAATGCATCTTATCATGAAAGGATTTGTTTTTGAGTGAAGGGTGCATTTGTATTTGAAAAACATCAAGCAAGCATTTTCTGCAGAAAAAAACAATCTTCATATTTTGATGTTTTAGTAGGCAATTAATAATCATTAAATGTGTCATGCTTTTGTTGTCTGGTATAGCATTCAGCAACAGTGTCTGAATGCTATTTTTTCATAAATTATTTCTTTGACGAGAAAACAAAACCCTCTTGAAGTTCAGTCATTTTTTCAAGTATTTGTTAATGCTGCTTCTCATTAGTTTAGCGCGTCTGAGAGTTCAGCCTGCTGACATGTATCGCTATGCTGTGTGTCGGTCTACAGGCATGACCATCCAAACGCTGGTGTTTTTCATCTGCCTGCTGTTTGCTGTGTTCCTGGTCATCATCCCAGTTCTTTATGGCCAGAACCTCTTCCTCTTCCACATCATATCAAACATGTGGTGAGTCAGCGTGCCCTCCATAAAAGCACCTTAAGTCGCCAGAGGACTGATATCTAGGCCTACATAAACATGCAGGAAATGCCCTTAAGTCACCAGAGGACTGATATCTACATAAACATGCAGGAAATGCACCTTAAGTCACCAGAGGACTGATATCTACATAAACATGCAGGAAATGCACAATAACGTGAGCACATTGTTATTTATTGCTTCAATGCTGAGGAGTCAAAGACCCAAGAATGTTACTCTTATGCCAGTATAATATAATGTAACATTGATCTTCAATCTTATCATACTGATGATGAGGTCCATGATCAACATGATGGAAGATTATCATTATGGTGATGAAGATGATGATGATGATGATGATGATGATGATGATAGAGATGATTGTGACGATGGGCATATCAAAGGGGAGGAGGATGATGATGAGGACTTTGAGGGCATCACTGCATGATATAATGCATTTTTCTTGCCCTTGATATACGTTTAGCCCAGTGCCCTCACGGTGAACTAAGTACTCTTAATGGCAGCACATCTATGGCTCTTGGCAGGCAATCTCTTGGCTCTCATCCCTATCGATCTAATATCCCACAGAAGAGGCTCTTCTATCTGCTTCCTCTCCAAGTCTCTCTCTCTGCCTCTGCTAAGCCTCTTCTCTTGTGTCTTGTGTGTTTAGGCCCTTCTGGCTAATGCTGATCCTGGCTGTGTTTGTTCAGCACCTGGCTACCAGGTTCCTGTTCATTAAAAAGGTTTCCGGAGCACGAGACCTCCACAACAGGTAAGGTGAAAGGTTGTGACCTTGTGACCTTGATCATGACCTTGCATCCTTCCAAGACAGCAGCTGACTCTAGAATAGGGCGGGGATCACAATAGCCAGCGGCAAGCGGCAGGTTTCCTATTGTTCTCTATGTTTCAGCAGTGGAGCGGTGGCAACGCTGGCTTAACACTAGCATTGAACAAGCTGAGCATTGAACTTGGTTCAACTTTCAAAGCGCAATGCGAGTGTATTCAATTGAGAAACCATTTTGTTGCTTAGGAACGAGATAAAACGTATTATGGTCTGAGCGTTGCGTTACGTTTGCCGCTGGCAAATGTGATCCCCGCCTAGGTCTGGCACTGACCTGGCAGATCCACACTGCATCAGGACCTAATCAGGGTCAGGAAGAGGTCAGAACTAATCAGCAGTGGTGTGGGTCCAGTTCAGGGGCAGTAGCATGGGACCGCTCAAATGGATCAGAATATAAGCTAAGGCTGATGATGGATTTTAAATTATTCTGTTAATGTGGTACTTCATCATATGTTAAGATCATTCTGCAGCTACGTTGGCACAGTAAAGGGTCCCAGGGTCATGGCTATACAGCACTTCTCAGGGAACACATATGCAAATAACACATATTCCATGTTTGAACTGTAAGACCCAAACATCTGCTACATTGGATTGAAATGAAAAACTGTAACTGTATTACATGCTTGAGTCCAAAGTGATGACTTGTGTGTTGTATGTGTAAAGCTTTACTTCCAGGCGAGGCATGCTGATGTGAGGGAATGTTCTGGTCTCTGTCTCTCTGCAGGGGTAGTCTGTTCCTGATGACCTACCTGCTCTTCCCCGTCAATGTCCTGCTGGGTGTGCTCTTGGGCATCTGGAGGGTGGTCATCACGGCCCTCTTCAACATCATCCACTTAGGCAGGATGGACATCAGCCTCCTCAACCGCAACGTGGAGGCTTTCGACCCAAGTGAGTCCCGGTTCCTCCATGTTTAGTGTACGGACACAACGTCTCGGCAACCCAGATGTGTGTTGCGTTGATCTCACTCTACCAAACAGCAGTTCTCCCCCAGACTGTCACTAGTGTGAGATTTTTTATCCATGCATCCATTCATCCATCTGCCCCTGTTCAGGGCTGGCTACAGTGAAGCCCAGTTGAGCATAGTCGAATCATTAATTCTCTATTTTTTCAGGCTTTTTTTACATTTTTTTTATTTTATTTTTATTTTATTTACTGTGTGGATCACAGCGAGTGTGCAATATCCAGTGATGGTAATTGATCAGGGTCTTTGGATGTGTTCCTATATTAAAGCATTGATTCAATACAAATGTTTTAAAAATGTCCTGGATATGATTTAATGGAGATGCTCTCACAAGCAGCACTCCCACCATTATGGTAATGCTAGCTCCTAGCTCTCTAATCAGTATTTTTTTCTGTTATATTAGCTATATTATCCCAGCCAAGTACCCATAAAAATGTGAGAATTGCATAATTTTCCTAACGGCTACTAATGGAAGCTGTACCTATGTACACACTCTGAGGGATGCTAGGGGCTGGATGTTATTCAGATGATACCAGCCCTGTAAATGCCAGGCAGTGATTTCCTTGCAATTCACGCCGCGAGCTGGAAAGGGGGGTGTGGGGTGAGATGAGATGCGTATGGAACGATAAAACCGACAGGTAACCGTCGCCGACAGAGCCGCCATTACCTCTGATTGCTTTTGATCGCTGCACGCTGGTAATCTCAGTGCAGATTGCTTTCGTACCAACTCTTTCTCTCTCTGTCTTGCTCTCTCTCTTTCTCTCTGTTATTCTCTGTGTCTCTCCAATTCCCCACCCCACCCCTACCTTCACTCCTGCCCAATCCTCCTCCAGCTGCCCCCTCTCCCCCCTCCGTAACCCCTCCTGACGCCCTTGGTGTTGTCTACTCTGCAGGTTACCGCTGCTATGCCCATTACCTGAAGATTGAGGTGAGCCAATCTCACCCGGTCATGAAGGCCTTCTGCGGCATGCTCTTGCACATCTGCAGCCAGGACGGTGTGCCACGGACCAGGGATGCTGAGGAAGGTAAGCAGTTTGCCCAGGACACACACTCAATAGACAACATCAACAAAAATAAAAAAAAAACTGCTCATATAGCAGGCTAAATGAGCTGTAAATCTCCAATGTGAAAAACAATAGATAACAATATGTTCTTCGGATTTGTGTTTTTGTTTCTCTCCTGTTTACTAACAGGAATAGAGAAGTTGTGACATAAATAACATCAAATAAATATGTGTAATGGGGGCACACATGCATAAATGGTGAATGTCACAGAGAAACATTTAGACAAGTGACTGCAGTGTGCTAAGGACAGAGGTAAAAATACTAGATGAGGCCACATTAGGGAGAATGATCAGGGTGAGCTTAGTTTGATACATCCCTGGCTTCTCCATTGTCTGGGAGAAAAAATAGATTCAGAATGAACAATGAGTCAGTGCTCACTGACACCCGCCTCGCTGTGTCTCTCCACCCTGTCAAGGCCAGAGCCGTCACGGTGTGATGTGCCGTCGGCCTGCCTAATGTCTAAAAAATGGATTCATCAACATCACTGGCACGGGGCCGGCAGGCAGACATCTTTATACTGATTGAATCTGTCAGTGTAAATCTGGCCACGCTGAGCAATCATAATTATAATTTAACATGGCCTCTCCATTGCCCTCAATCAGGCCTGTCTTCTCTCTCTAAGCAGCTGCACCTCAGCTGTGGCCTCCATTCACTGCGGAGTGTGTGTGTGTGACACCAGGGCATATTTTTCCTGTCAACAATACGTCTTAATTTTGGATTTCCAGGCCAGGAAACTCAACTGTTTCCTTATTCCCCACCCCCCACCCCCACACACACCCCCACACACTTTCCTTGATACATCCTCTTTCGCATTTCCATTTTGAGTGTCGGATGAATCTAACTGCATCCTTGTCAACCCACGCAGTGTGTTTCAGTAAGACCAAAGGAGGATAATTGGGAACTGTATGGTGATCGACACATTTACTCTTGTGTATCATTTCATAATCTCCTAAAATCCAAGTGTGTGTGTGTGTGTGTGTGTGTGTGATTCATCAGATTATAAATCCTGTGACCCCGCCAACCCCACCCACTACCCTAGTGCATTTTGTTGCAGCCGCAGCGCTCCCTTGAGCGAGTGAACTGCCGTTTTTTTGGTGGAGATTAGCTGTGGATTACGCAGATGGGTCTGGCTAATTGACTGCTTCATATTTATGCTGCCCATAGAGCTTGGTGTTACAGGGTGTAATTGTAAGCCCAATATGTTCCTACTGTGCGCATAGATTATATCAACACCTGCCATTATAAGAATGCTGTGAATCTATTCATGTACTTTTATCAGACATCACCATGCAATGCAGTAGAGTTCAGAACAAATTTAGTCTGTGATTCCAATCCAAAATACTTTTTGTCAAATTTCGACTAAATTTCCTTTTATTTTATTAAAATTCCTTAATATACAGAAATTTTACTGTAAACAAAAACAAGTGCTGTATACCCTTTTATACAATTTGGTACGGTCATTTTAAAAGCACATTTATTGATTTTGTGTACAAATTAGACATCATCCAAAAATAATCTCTGTGGTTTCCTATGTACTCAGGGGGAGTTGCTATTCAGTGCAGACTAACTGATCACAAAATGTGGGGGGTGGTGAAGTGTCACATCACTGAATCCATCAATGGCTCTAGGCCTTTTTAAAAACACATTTTTGGCTTGTATTGGCTTTTTCTCAGTCTCATTCCATCCTCTAATCATTCAAGCCTAATGAAACTCATGCATTGTGTGTGTGTGGTTGGGTTCTGAGTTGTTGATCTCACGTTGGGTGTGTTAACCCTTCACAGGCATCCAGCTGGTGCAGCAGGAGAAGAAGCAGAAGAAAGTGTCGAGTGCGAAGCGCGCCCGGGGCCACTGGCAGCTGCTCTACACGCTGGTCAACAACCCATCGCTGGTGGGCTCGCGCAAGCACTTCCAGCGCCAGACCTCCGAGGGCTTCTTTAACGGTACGCTCTGCCGCACCGGCAAGGACGGCAGCATCCTCAAGGAGCCCAGCAAGGAGGCGGAGAGCGCCGGCTCCAAGTGAGCTGGACCCAGCCAGTGACCCCCGACTGCCCAGCCCAGTCCAGCCTGACACTGCACTCCAAGCCACCGGGCCTCTTAGTCTCTCACACACATGCGCGTGGGCCTGCTGTGGACTCCCCTCTTGGCCATATTAAAGATGCTAGCATTATCTGTCTGCTGCTGCTGCTGTAGAACTGACAGCGTTGGGTGAGCTCAAGTGAGTGCGCTCACGTAGCGCAGCGCTTCAGGACAAACTCAGTTCAGTCTCATGGGGTGGGGTGGGGTGTGGGAGTTCAATCCAGCTATTTAACAGCTATGTCCGTGAGACATTTAGCCGCTAAATGCCTTGATTTGACAGTCTCTCTAAAATGCAGGCAGTGATTTGGTTATCTATATGAGTGAGCGCACAGCATGCATGTATGCATGGGTGGGTGAATGACCTGTATGGGCTGTGTGTGTGTGTGTGTGTGTGTGTGTTTGAGACTGTTATGTTCAGAAATACACAACTCGACTATCAGCAAATTGGCATGGCACTGACATTGTCTCTAACCATTTCTGTAAGGTTAGAATATTTATGAATGTACAAAGTGTTCTATTTTGAAGATTTAGCTAATGTTAATTTGAAGTGCCTATAATTTCACACACAAATTGGTGAAATGGTCACCAGTTGTGAAAAGAATAATAATATAGTTAAGTATGGACAGATCCAACTATTTATATACTAGATAGCTTGACCTGTCTGTTTTGTTTGTCATCTATTATTTGTCTTGTGCAACCGTTTTTCTCATCTCTTACTGTGAAATTTCATTTCAACACTGGACACTCTGCTCTCATCTCTCCTTTGTTCCTCTATTTACATATCAGCTTCTTCTCTATGTTGCTGCTCTTTATGTGTCAGAACCATGTCTCACGTTGCTTTTGAGGAAATCTAGTGAATTTTATTTGTGATTAAAAGACAGAAGTGTGAACAATACAACTTGAGATTATTCTTTATTTCGGTGAAATTTGTTCAGATTAACTGTTATTTTGAAAGAACAAATTAAACAATGCAGCGCTCCGTGAGGGTTATGGAGAGCCTTGAGAAAATATTCTGAAAAGCGATATTTTTCGATGTTAGATCTTAGTCTCCTTCGTAGGCATATAACTGTAGAAAGACGTTCCGCGTTATTTTGTAAACATGAATAAATAAATAAAATAAAACGTTCTTCTCGTTGCTCAACATGTTGCATGTAGTCTGAACTGATCTGCTACTATAGGCTTAACCTATATGCTTTAATTTAAAAAAAAAAAAAAAAATTTGGGCTAATTTTGTATATGATTGACAGTTCTAAATAAATCTACAGTTGGCATAGGGTTTCTTTCTATCGAAAATGTATTTTTGCGCTCTTGGGATTCTTTATCAACGGTGTGCAATTTTGTAGGCCTAGGCTACCTACGGGCCGTTTTTTTTCTTTTACAAAAGAAAAAAGAATATGAAAAAACTTAAACGATGTAGCTTAAAGTTGTGATCAACTGATACGCTATAGCTGCATTTTATTCGGCCAGCATCTTTCGCAGTATACCTTGTATGCGAGAGAACAAAGGCAAGAAAGTCGCCTTGTTGAATCCACCGTGTTGAATTGAATCTCGCGCATCCTCTCTTTTGACCGAGAAGAAACATATTAGCACATTTCCATAAAAGGTACATACGAGTGTTCCAATAAAATATGTCTTTTCAGGTTGCATAGGCCACTTTGCAAATTGAGTAGCCGATCATGTGAGGTAATATAACATGTTCTAATCTACTTTGTAACAGAGAAAGCAAAGGCACGATTAATCTGATCTAGAGTAGCCTATATATATATATATTTATATTATACATACACTTTTTATATTGAGGATAATTTAAACAGCACCAAAATGTCAGTCCAGCCAGAGTTACAGTAACTGTAGCAAAATAGATATAGGCTATAAAGTCAATTTAAATTTTATTGATGTTTCTCTTTTTTTCCATAGTTGGACAGAATCAAACATTTTCCGCAGATCTTTCAAACTAACCAACGCCCACATATGTCCTCCGAATAACAAAATAGTCTCACAGCCTGCAATTCAGTAGGTATGGCCTAGTAGTAGTATAGTATAGTAGGAAACAATTACACACTTTGTTTTCAGTGTTTTATCCTCTTAATTTTAAGAAAAAGAAAAAAGGTTACATAAAAAGTAGCCTACTGGATTACATCTTGTTGAATAAAAACGAACATCGTATTTCTTTTTCTTAAGTTTTATTAAGTTCACGTACATAAAATCATATCAAAATCTGAAAACGCTTGGGATTTTTTTACAACATCGGCAGACAGCTGATCACAAAACAAGTCACTATGCGTCAATGTACAGAACACTCGAAACCTCCACGCGCTCTTCTGCGCTATAGGTGATAGGCTAGTAGAAATCGACGATTTGTAATCATATAAAAGAGAAATCTTTTGAATTTGATGGGCTAACATCACATATCAACATTTAGGATATCTATCGTCCTATTTTCTAATGAAACACACATTAAAATACTTCTGTGTGACATGCCACGAACAAGTATCTCAGAGAAGAGAAAAGACACGTTCAGAATCAATCCAGAGAGGAGAGGATAGCACCCGTTCGTCATAAAGTCACACGTTTTAGAGTCTCACATTACATTTAACAGCGTCCGTTGAAATAGGCTCGAGTTAACTTTTTCAAGCACTGTACGTACATGCTGTGACAATGGGTAAAGTGAAATCCCCCTAAGGGTGACGATACATGGTGCAACTTTTTGAGCAATGCTGCTGGTGCTGCGCAACCACACAACCACCTCTCTGTGTAGGATGGTCGTTATAATTTGCCTATTGATGATTACAGTTCTCCAGAAAAAAAATGTTGTCCAATATTGGGATTGTGCTAGACCAACAATAATCACGAACATTGCGGGTAACATTGCTCAAAAAGTTGCTTTGTGTATCATCAGCTTAAGTCTCGAAGAACAATGGAACTCAGTCAGTGCCTGGACACGTTCAATGTAACACGGCTATCCAGCAATCCGACCGACTGAAGCGGACGCTGAAATGTCACAAATGGCTACGCCCTTCATAAAATTCGTTCCAGTATCAGTCGAAATGTGTAAACACTGATGACTACAAAGTTTTATTCGATTGGCTTTTTTATGAAGTAGCCCATTTCTGTAGGCTACGTTTGACTGTACATTTTCTTCTCTCAGAAAAGACGGGTGATCCGTTCGCCCTATCCAGAGCGCTCAGTCTTAGTTTCATAAACCTCCCTTCCATTTGGAAAATCATAGCCTATACATCGATTGACACTGCACTGAGGTAAAATAGGCAACCCACCTTTATCAGGGCGATTACATGTGAAATGGTTGGTAGATTTCTGCTTGATAACATGATTAAAAGTTACTATTTTACAAGATCTTTGACCGTTACGAAATTGACTCAGCGACCAGGCTGTTTGTAATTGCCGTTGATTTCCTCTGAAATATTCACAGCCTCGGCCCCTAGGGGCAACCTGTCGCTGTATTCAGACCCCACCTCGAATTCCTCCTGCGTTTTGGACTGCGAGCCGGCAATGGACTCTGTTACCACGCTGCCCTCCATTTCACCTTCCCCATCCTCCTCCTCTCCCTCTGCGTCTCCCTCAACATCACCCAGCTCACTCGGATTGAAGGTTTTCTCCGACTCCACAAAAGAGGCTCTCGGGTCAAAGTCAGTAGTTATGTTTTTCTCCATCTGGTCCGGATTTTGAGCTTTCATAATTAGCTTGTAGGTCTTTCCCTGATACTTGTATAACAGATGACAACAGGTGGCTCCAAGCAGAGGTACAGTAGCCAAAGCCAGCAAGAAAATACTGACCACCACAATGATGAGCAGTGAGGGGATTTTCTTCCTGGTGGTAAACACAACCTGGACCTGACAGTCCTGACCCCCATAGGTGAGACAGAGTGTATAATTCGTGCCAGGCTTTAAGCCTTGGAAACGATAGGCGTTGACGCCATCCTCAATCTTGGACCACTGAACAACCGAGTGGCCGTTGCCAGTGCTGACACAAAGGTAAAGCATGTCCAGGGGGGATTTTTTTGTGATAGTCTGGTACAGGCTGAAGGGCTCCTTCTCCACGGTCTGCAGGTCTTGGGTGTGGCTGATCTGAAGGTTTGACTTGCTGTTGGCCAGCTTCAGTGGGTTCAGCTGGACTTTGGCCTCAGTCTCGGACACCTCCAGCGCAATCACCCCGAAATCAAAGGTGTACTGCTTGAGCTCGTCCAGGCTCAGGTTGAAAGCGTGGTTAGATATGTACTGTGTGCCGTCATTTACACCACAATTGCTGGCAAAAGACAGGTCTTTGGTGCCCTCTCCTATCTTCTCTGAGTCAGCCGTAACAGAGACTGACCCGGTTGGAAGTGTTTTGGGTTTATCCTCAGATTTGATCACATTGTTAATGGAGATCTTGGGGCCAGGTTTGCTGACAGGTGGGCGCACCTTGCCAGTAGAAGTGTCCAGCCCGGAATCAATGGCGTGTTTTGGGGTGCCAGCCATCACCACTTTGACGGTGCCCTCAGCTTTGCCCACTTCGTTGGCGGCGGAGCAGCTGTAGTTGCCATCTTCCTTCTTGCTCATGCGCGGGATGATCACGGTGCCATTTTGAAACACCAGGAAACGTGTGTTGGTCGTTGCATTGTTGATCGGGACCTCAGCATTTTCCACAAAAGTGGGCAGAGCGAACTGGAAGTGCTGCTTCCAGTTTACCACGTCCCACTGGACCTTTGGTTTTGGACTGCCCAGGGCCTCACAGGTCAAGATGACCTTGTATCCCTCATAGAGCTCAGTGGTCTCAACGTTGGGCTGATGGGTGATGGTAACAGTGGGCGCCTTGCAGTCCATTTTGGGCATATTCACCACGGACACCCCCTTGAGGTGCGTGGGCAACTCGCACACAATGTTCTCCTGCTCAGGCACCGTGATGGTCACCCCTCGAATCCAGTCCCTCAGCCACTCCAGGCTGCAGGAGCAGGTGAAGGGGTTGTTGTAGATCTGGAGGTGAGACAAGCTGAGGGACTCGAACGTGCCCTGCGCGATGGTGGTGAACTTGTTGTTGTTGATGCGGAGTGAGCGCAGCTCTTTGAGGGTGAGGAAAGCATCCTTGGGCAAGGACACCATCTCATTATTGTTCATTTTCAAGAGCTGCAGAGCAGTGAGGTTGACCAGGTCCTCCCAAGGGAAGTTGACGATCTTGTTGTAGCTGATGTCCAGGTTCCTCAGGTTGACCAGTGGGGCCAAGGTGTCCCGCTCCACGGTGACAATGGCGTTGTGGGCAAGCCACAGAGAGGTAATCATGGTGACATTGACAAAGCTCTTGGCCTTGAGCACCTGGATCTTGTTGGCCGACAGGCTGAGGGTCGTTACATTGGAAGGCAGTCCCACGGGCACGAGAAGCAGCTGTTTGGAAGCACAGTCCGCAAGCTGAACAGAATATTTATCCATGCAGTTACAGGGTTCAGGGCACCCCTGCACTGTGCCAATTGCCACAGTCCATAAGCCGAAAATTAGCAGGTACCTGGAGTCCATTTTCAGTACCTGCGAAGAAAGCACTGGTTAGTATTGCAATACCCAGAATGAACTGATCATTTTCATTTCCTGATTATAAAAAAAAAACACCTTGGAATGAAATACATTGAACTTCCTGATTCCGTGACTATGTAGCTTCTGATCACCTTCTTGTGCCAGAAATGCAGTAGCTTTATTATGCCACTTGAAATGTGGGGCAGTGTGTGAATTCTGTTTAGGCAGGACCGAGAGCTGCAGCTCGGAAGAGCGCAGAAAAGTCACTCACGGACAGCCAAAATAAAGCTCGCGTTTTACAGTTTACAGTTTGCGTTGACTAATAGCAGATCATAACACCAAATCATCAGCCTTTTTTTCTAAACCAGCCCTGGGTGTAGTTTATTCTACTTCTACTATTCTACTGCACATGAATACACAAATACAGAAATATATTCAGTAATTCCGAACTACTAAGTTCATGAATACATTTTATAAAACGACGTGGAAGCGCTTGTCCTTCTGCAGCACTGTGAGCGCTCTGTCCGTGGTGCTGAAAGAACCCCTGTCTGGCACACAGATGATCATGATTTGATTTGGCGACCTTTTCCCCCACACACAATGATAAATAATATTAAAGGATAAATGATAATAAGTCATTCTACAAAGCTTACAAAGCTTACGCAAATTACAAAGCATGCACTAGAACTACATCTGCTACTGCGCATCGCATGGAAAGTCTAAAACGAGACTGAATAAGTTCAAGAATTTTTCATTTGTACACTTTCACACATTCTTGCATCGCATAATTTCCCTTTGGTAGATTATAGTTTAACACCTTCCTTACTCAGAAATGGTCTTACCTGATCATGGATTTCCAAGTCCTTTAATGCAATATAGTTTGTAAGGAACAGCAGTGGTATTTAATATGAACAGATATTAGAGGCTTAGTGCAGGAATATTGTAGCATATATTCGATCCTCTTGCATGACTTTGAAAGGCGGTGATGATTGGTGAAAGACAAACGAGGAGACATTTTTGTCTCAGTGTGATGTTGAACAATCCCGAGGCTGTTTTCTCTGTGCGGTTGAGTTTGAGTGGGATTCATTGCGCGTTCCCGCCTTCGTAGGGGAAGGGGAGGGCTTGTGAACGCGCGGCCTCTCCCATCTCTCCCATGTTAAAGCTACAGGGTCCTTGCCATCCCGAAGGAATATTTATAATTGATGTTTAATATTTATATTTATAACTGATGTTTAATTCATCTAGCTTCCTAAAGATCATCCCTGACCTCGTTCCATTGTGAAGACCAACACAATAAAAACAGCAGCTGATCATATCATTTAGCCTACTTGATTTTGAAGATGAATACCAGTCACAGAAGAACACTAGCCAGTCTTTAGCTGAGCACAATTATGAAATAATTCAAAGACTTTCCAGAATTTTCCAAACCTATACGGTATAAGGATTTTGTTCTGATGCGCCATGGGGATTAACTGTTTTAGTTGGTAAAACCCATTAGCCTATTGACTTTAAACACAGTCATAAAATTACAAGGTGTGAGATCAGACTTTATAACGTTGCTCAATGGTTGTCCCATTGTTTACGTTGACTGTAACAGATGACATTCGTACAACACTAAATAAAGTGAACAGGATGTTGTTGAATAAGACCAACGTGAAAAAACGAACCATGGATATGCTGCGGCGAAGCGATGTTTGTAAATTTAAAGGATGGGAAGAAATTATTTGAGATAAACTATCCCTAGACTACTGATCGGAGAAATACAAAAGAACACCGACTGTTGATTGTTAACACAGAATAAGACCAGATGTAGTTGCGGTAGCCTGTCCTATCTGTACGGCAACATTGTGGGCTAAAGGCTGTGTAGATGAGCGATAGTGTTAATGTGTGTTTACATAGCAGAGTCAGACATTCGGTTCTGCTGAGTAACTTTGGCAGACAGCACAGTGTGGTTGCACCCGAGAGCATCTTTTGTTAGTATATGGCTAAATGCTGCCACCTGCTGATGAACTTTGCCCCACACATGTTGCACAAACTCCATGCATTCAGTTCACGTGATCAGAAATGAAAACCCTAATCAGTCAAATATGTTTTGATTGATTGGTAAAATTTCTCTGACATTAAACCATGTTTTATATTTCAGTGGGTTGCAATGCTATCTTATTATATGTTGTCAGGTTTTTGTTTCACTGTTTTATTTTTGGTTTCTCTTCTCAATTGGAAAAGGCTGTATGAGGTATTTCTGGCGGCACATTAATTTCCTTTCCCACAACAACTAAGTCATTTTATTATTACGCTGAAGAAACAAAACAACACTTATCTTTATTTCAACCTCACTATTCTCGACTTAACTAATTTGACCGCTGTGAAGGGCCGAAAAAGGGACCGCTGTCTCGCTATCCGGCAAAAGATTCTTTGGACGCCGCTATTTATGGATTTCCTGCTCCCATTGACTTACATTGAACACATGTAAACAAAACGTCAATTATGTGCTCAAACTAACGCCGCTGACTTATGAAAACAACCATTCCACTTTGATACGAAACTACATAATTGTACAACATGTATACAACAAAAATCACATAATTTGGATCAAGTAATGTGGAGAAATCTTATGCAAAGTGTCAACCCCTAACAATGTGCCCATTGCCCAAATTTATGGTCGACTAATGTCGAATGTCAGAGTAATGACATTGAAAAAGGTACCTTCATGATACACTTTAATTTATAAAGGTACGAAGTATAAAAAGAAAAACACAATTTATCAGATGGATTAACATTTATTCGAGGGCACATCTATTCCCAGAACTATAATGGGTGTTAAATATTCCACAACCACTAGATGGCAGCATGACACAGCACATAAAGTACACATACGTTTCGCTGCGACCTGAAGGATGGCGTGGTTGAATATCCACTTCTCCTGCACTTCGGGTCTAATAGCGAGTGAATTGTACGACCACCAGATGACGCCATTTCACTGCACCTCGGGCCTAATAGCTGCTGTAACTTCGTTTAAGTAATAAGCCTCGAGGAGCCGACGGTTACACTTGTTTTATGGGCGTTGTTAGCCACGCTGCGCAAGCCGGGTAGGCTAATAATGTAACATTAAAAAATAGAAGATAAAAAAAAAAACTAAATAATTACACCAAAAAAGGCTACAGTCGCGTGTGTTCGTAAAGTTCGTAAAAATATCATATAATGTTGACTTAAGATGGGGGAGAGAGCTGAACATATTACACTTAACTAATTGTTCATTGTTGAAAATCAATCAAAAGTTTGTAGTTGATCCAGATGTCATTGGTCGCAAGGACTGTTAATGGGTGTATCCACAATTGGGACCTTGTTACAAGTTGGTCTTTCAGCTGCTTTCAGCTGATAATGTAATCAGTGGCCGTCAGAAAACATGAGGAATGAGATGCCACACATAAAATGTACAGTCAAACAGAATGCACAAACATCAATGGGAATCCACCAAACACAGCAGGGAACCATGTTATTGTCAATCAGCACTCTGCCACGCTAAATCAGACCCTGCTTATGTTTGTGCAGAGCAGAACAGATATTTGTAGATATGATGCAGGACCTGTTAAGAGAGATTGGCAACTCAGTCTCCCTCATACTAGTCCCTACGGTGAACGATGTAATAGCATAGTGCTGCTGCTTCTGATGTGCAAGACCAGACAGGGTATATATTCATAATGTGACAGGCAGCATGTATTTATCATTATGTTACAACCTCTGAACAACTGCTATTGATGTTAGAAGAACAAAACAATACATCTTCAAATGTTCATTGCTTATTACATGTGTTATAAAAACAAAATCCTTGTCTGCTTTCTGTGTTTTTGCATGCACCTGTCAACAGGGGTGTAAAGATATATTTGTTCACCATGCACTTAGGCTGTTCTGAGTCATTGTTTGTATGTTATATTATTTGTTGATTTGCATTTATTGCCCATTGATATTGCATTCACATTATTGTTTATTATTGGTATTCTCCTTATTAATGTAGTGTCACCAACATTTAAAATAATATCAACTGACATTGTTATTCATAGCCATATTTATTCTGCTCTTATAAGGTAATACAGTGCACATATTTATATTTCATTTACACTACTCTAAACCACCTTCTGAAA
>NC_063199.1:16273275-16394576 GCF_017589495.1 Alosa alosa
CAGACCCTTTTGTCTACTCCTATCGGACACTTTCTTTGCTGCTTTATAAAAGTTTGACAAAAGTTCAGCAGGAAGAGCTGTCACAGCATAAGCCATGTTGTTGATACCTAACCAGAGTCTTAGGATAACCAGTCAGAAAACCAGAGCCCAGAAGTTGTCGGACGTAGCAACAGTAACTAAGGGGGGCGGGGCTTAGCCAAAGGTGAATTTTGGAAACATTATTTTAAGGTACAAAAAACTATTTGGTGTTGCTTTAAGCAGCCTCCATGCATTCTCTTCGACTTAGAAAATGTTCCGTTTTCAGCTGGAGATTCAAACAATATCATGTTCTGTCTTGACTTTATTAATAGAGACCCTCAGTGTCCATTATTTGCTTCAGTACTACTTGATGTCAAAACATCATAAACACCATATTCACTCATTTTTCACCACCAAGTTTTTTTTTATATCTTTTGGTCATCATCTGTGATGGTTAACATGACCAATCTTCAATAACTCATAACTTTGATAAATGATTCTCATTTTCAAATCTGACATGAGGCATTAGATTACAGCTCTTAGGGGTGTTTCTTCAACTGTGACAACTCTTTGGGAGTTCATTGTGCAAAAAAAGACTTTGGAGAAAACACATAGACCAAAACAACATTCTTCTCTTGAATGCAGAAACCGGAGACATGGAGATGGGTTTATGAACTGATAAGTTTATAGGAGGGCTCTGTAATGTTTGGTCATAGGAGGGCTCTGTAATGTTTGGTCATATGTATAATAAAAGACTCTCTGGCCCCTGCCTGCATCCATTGGTCTTTCATACTGTACATCAGTGGTTCTCAAACTTTTTCTGTCATTCCCCACTTTGATGGGGAATTTTCAAGCCCCACCTGATCCCATCAACCCGGCAAAATGGTAACGTTAAAATACTTTTTTTCACATCTTCATTCCACATTAGCCTACATGTCCTGTCTCAGTCCACTGGATAAGATGTTATTTTAATTCATATGTCGGTCTGATTATGACTCTTATGTTTGTGTGTGGCTATTTTGTTTTGAATCTATGATCTTCCTTGTCAAAAAAGAGAGGCATTAAAGATGGGCACAAAAGAACACATGTCCTCCTGTTCCTCACGCCCCACCTGTCATGTCTCTATTCCCCACTAGTGGGCCCCCCACACTTTGAGAACCACTGCTGTACATTGTGATGGATCAGTGTGCCTGTCTGGGGATGGATCTGGAGCTGATTATTGTGTTTAAGGCATCTTGAATGTTGTTATATCAGAAAGGTAATGTTCAGCAAGAAGTGTTCTCAGAAAGTAGTCACAAGGTTAAGATTTTCACAAACAGCTCTTGCAGTACATTTTCTCTCTGGTTATAGCAGTATCTGAAGCAAATTTGCAGTTGATGATGTTGAACAGCAACCTGATCCACAAGCTGGGCATCTCATTCACCTCAACACCACTAAATGTGTGCTTATATTAACAAGTTACCAGCTTTAAGACTGGAAGCATAGAATAGATAAAATATAGCCTAGGCTACATAGGCTACTGTTACTAAACAGCAGAAGGAGTAATACCTGAAATTCTACGCTTTGGAATTGTGTTTCAATTGAGGTCTGCTGTCCATCTGTTGGTTTTTCTGACTTGTTCTTTTTACTGAAATATTTATAGAATATCCACACCACCTAAAATAGAGGAGTGTACATTCAACGAAACTGGCCGAGTCTATATCCATAGTATTTTGGCGAAATGTACAACTATGTGGATAATGACAAAATATATATATATATCCTAAAACGCAACCGTAGCATCTATACAAGGGCTCTGATATAAGAATGATTATATCGCCATCTAATGGTGAGAAACAACTGAAACAAACAACGTGGGGAAAAACACAGGCCAACTTGCCAAGTACTTTACATAACTTTGGAGAGAAGTTTTGTTTATTATTATTACTCTCCCAATTTCAAAATAACTTGGATTAGGGCTACATGGACGAGCAACTGTGACACGACAGGGGTAGGTGAAAAAGCAAAATTATGCACGCTCAGACAAGCAGCTGCTAAAACAAGATCATAGACAGCCTTAACGTTAACTTCCTACTCCAAAGCATGGGAAGAAATGCAAGCAAGAATCTGTTAATTACAGTTTGCCCTTTTCAGTGCAGTGGTCTGCATCGTTATTTGAAAAGCACACAAGTTAAATGGGGTAACTAAGTGTTGTCGATATGCTTTTCATTTTTATCATACCTTTGCACTTTTAAATTGTTATTCAAACTAAGAGGAACTTAGCCAACAGTTTATTTGGATGCAAAATTTGCTCGCCTGATTTAGCAACGTTAGTTTGTTATGCTAAAGTTAGCTGGCTAACGTGGACGGGTCAAGCCAAGCCAGCCATACATACTTTGGTTTTCGCTTTGTAAACAGAAACGTGTAACGTAACCATGTTAACATTAGTTGGATTGGTTTATTTACCTGTTATAAATTAACGCAAGAGTGGATTAACACGCTGGTGGTCAAACTGATGACTATCGTTAGCCGGCTAGGATAAGCTAATTTGTGAATAGCCAGATTTGAGCAAGGCGTCTGTCGTGGTTGCTAGGATAGATATCGTGCTAACAGAGAATGTCTAAACGGGCTCTGGTGCTAATAGCAAATGCATGCATCTGCTAAAAATGCTAGATAACGTTTTCCCTGTTAGTCAGCCACGTAAAGTAAGCAAAAGAGCACCTAGCATACTAGACTAACGTAAACGTTTGTTGCTGGCTAGCTCTAAGGTTATCTAACGTTACCTTAGCTCATTTTGCTAACGTTACTACTATTCTTGACCATAGAGTCAACACAGCTTTAACTTAGAGTCGTTATTGGTCACGTACCGTTCATGTAACATATTGACATTTGCAGATATATCTGTTTCATTCGACGTTGGGCCCATTATGTGCCATAGTTAATTGGCAAAGATTTAAATGTCGCGGTTACTGCATAGTGGTGAAGTGACGTGGGTGGTCATAGCTAATCATTGCTCGGTATGTTTACAAGGTTTCTAGAGTTCCGGTGCTTATTTTATTGTACTGTATGCATTTATACTCTTCGGAAGAGATAAGTATTGTTTTTACCTGTGCCCCCAAAATGCGAAATACTTTGAATGAAAGAGTTGCGTGATGGAATACCTTACATCCTGCATAGTGTGGCCGCTCATGCATGGTTGCCATAGTTACGAACGGTAAATCGGCTCACGTAGCCAATTTTACGTCGCCCTGCATGCACTTTTCAATATCTTCAATCTAGCTAGCGTAACCTAACTTTTCCTAGCAATAATTAGATAGGTTGAAGTTAGTAACTTGTACACTGTTATAGCATTTAAGCGCTAAGACTAACACGAGATTATGGAAACCACATGTTGCATTGATGTCAGCTATGTTTAAAGGTAAGGTTGAGACTAACTTTAAGCTGTTAACGTTATGTTAGCTAACGTTAATGGTAACGTAACGTAGAAGCTACAGTAGTTCTACGTTCTGCCTACGTTCTGCCAAATTTGCTGGCCAGCGCTTTGTCATTCTCTTTCTTTTAACGTAATGTTGCCACTAATATTAACGTTAGCATGTTGTAATCTAGCAAAATCTTTAAAGTTACCTTTGCAGTGTGTTGAAGCTAGACCTCTTGTTAATAGCTTACTGATTTTGTAGCTAACGTTAGCGTTAACGTATGAATGGTAAAGCTTTGGTACCTCAGGGTTAACGTTAGCTTGTAACGTTGCGAACATTTAAGGTTAGGATAAATTACAAAACAGCTGCCTTATTAATCACCACTGATGTATTGTAACGTTTTTCTGTTAATGTTAACATTTGTTGCAAAATAAAAGCGACAAAAAGGCAAGATGTTGAGATGGCAAATGGTAACGTAACAGCAAATTAAAATGCTCGGAATGTGCGAAATCGCTATGTTAGTCAAGATAATTTAAACTATCAACTAACATTACTTTTAATTTGCCCGCTGCTTGATGTGTAAGGTAAATAAGAGAACGTAACGCCTGATACAACCGTTTGCAGGGATTGGCATCGTATGTGTCAATTTGGACGTAATGCATAGTGTTGCTTTGCCATCTGTTTGGGTTAGGCAAGTGAGACATTAGTGCTATAGCTATATTCGATGTTTTTTTTGTAAGCTTGCATAGCCAGTATTAATTAGTCTTCCGATTTCGATCTGTCATGCACATGACAGAGACATTGTCAATGGGCTTAAGCCGCTTTTCTCGCTTTATTTTTAGGGATGCGACAGACTCCTAAGGTGATCATCCCTCTGCACCCGAGTGTCAGGTAGATTTCCTGCAAGGCGATGCAGTCTTGCAGTCAGCGAAGTCTTGCACAATGAAGAAAATATTCCACTTCACCAAGAAGAAGAAAAGCTTCTCCCCCAATGCATCAGACACGACAAGTGTGTTATCTGTCGGTTATGATTTAAAGGAGAAGGATTTGGGGAAAGTGCACAAGGCTGCCGCGGCTGGTGATGTAGTGAAGGTAAAACAGCTTGCGAAGAAAAATGATCTAAACCAGCTTGACAAAGAAAATAGGTAAGTTTTTTTTTCTTCTTCATCTATTTAGGCATATCAGCATTACCTCAGTTTTTACAGTGTGGAGCCTGGACATATAGGCCTACTTTCACACAGTCACCCTTGACACGACACAACGGACATGACACAATCACAATGCATGATTAAAGTGTGGGGAACTTGAGTCTTAAGTAATTTAGCTGTGTAATTGGCTATGTCGGTTCAATTACATTTAGCCCCCCAGCTGTTGTAGTTAATGTGTAAAAACAGCATTGAAACAAAACATTTAAACAGCAAAGCAAGTAGGCTAGGTTTAACTATTACATCAATGTTACACATTGGACAGACTATACACTTATCCCACACTAGGTAGTGTATCTGAGCAACAGTAGTAACCTACATTTAAAGGAACCGTATGTAAGAAATGTATTTCAATTAATCATAACATGGCCCTGATAAGTCACTAGACATTAAGAAATCATGGTCATTTCAAATACTTATATCACTGACAACAGTAGTCAGGCCAGGATATTGTCATTTAAAAACTGATGTTGATGTTGTGTTTTGTCATGTCATGTTTTGTTTTGGCCTGATGTGCCACCCTCCACCTATCTAGTAATCACAAAGTCAGTAGTGTTTCGGCATCCGGGTTGGCAACCTCGAGTCAGGGGGGAGGGGATACACCGCTCTACAGTAATTTGAAAGTGATTGCAGTACCAGTTTTGGCCACAATCTTACATATGGTTCCTTTAAAATCCAGACCCTCAAAAAATCTTCAACTTCACATATTTATTGTTTATTGGCACAAGAAACATTAACTGATGTTTATTACATTACATTTACATTACATTACATTTGGCTGACACATTTTTAACCAAAGCGACTAACAACATGGTAACAGTTAAGTTTTAAAGCAGTTCTCTCAACAATTTTAGGACAATTTAAAAACGGTAGAGTACAGTAAGAATAAGTGCATCAGTGAGTGCTGTTTTTAAACAGTTGAGTGTCAGTTCAAGACGGCTGGTAAGTGCTAGCATCAGCACGACTTGTTGTAAGTGGTGCTATGAGAGATGTTCTCTAAAGAGCTGGGTCTTCAGGAGTTTTTTGAAAATGGACAGGTATGTCCCTGCCCTTGTAGGAACTGGCAGTGTGTTCCACCAACAACAGATGAGAAGTTTGGATTGGCCTGAGCGTGCCGGTGGTAGAGCTAGACGTCGTTCGTCTGAGGAGCGGTCTGGAGGTAGCGTATGTCTGTATGAGGGCATTCAAGTAGGTGGGAGCAGAACCGGAGACTACTTTGTAGACAAGGGTTAGAGCCTTGAATTTGATGCGGGCCGCCATAGGTAGCCAGTGTAGCTGGATGAGCAGCGGGGTAACATTTGCCCTTTTGGGTTGGTTGTAGACCAGGCGCGCCGCCGCGTTCTGGATCATCTGAAGGGGTTTCACTGCGCAGGCTGGGAGACCTGTCAGGAGGGCATTGCAGTAGTCAAGTCGTGAGATCACTATTGCCTGAACCAGAAGTTGAGTAGCATCTTGAGTCAAGTAAGTCCTGATTTTCCGTATGTTGTAGAGTGTGAAATGGCATGACCGGGCGACTGAGGCAACATGATCTTAGAAGGTTAGTTGGTTGTCGAGAACAACTCCTAGATTTCTTGCAGTCCTGGTAGGTGAAACAGACAGGGAGTCAAATTTGATGTTGATGTCGTGGTGTATGGTAGGTTTAGCTGGGAGGACCAGCAGTTCAGTCTTTGAGAGGTTCAGCTGGAGGTGGTGTACCTTCATCCATGTAGCTATGTCTGAGAGGCAATCCGAGATCTGTGCTGAAAGGTGGAAAGGACAGATAGAGCTGTGTGTCGTCTGCATAGCAGTGGTATGAGAAGCCATGCGAACAGATAATCTGTCCCAAGGAGGTGGTGTAGATAGCAAAGAGAAGGGGGCCCAGCACTGAGCCCTGGGGGACCCCTGTGGTGAGATAGTGAGGTGCAGATAGCTGACCAAGCCATGATGCGTCCTGTGAGGTAGGATTCAAACCAGGAGAGAGCAGAACCGGAGATTCCCATGTTAGAGAGTATAGAGAGAAGGATGCAGTGATTAACCGTGTCAAAGGCCGCGATAAGTCAAGCAGAATGAGCAGTGATGACCGAGCGGTCGCCCAGGTTTCTTTTAAGGCTTCTGTTACAGACAGCAGAGCCGTTTCGGTAGAGTGGCCGCTTTTGAACCCAGTTTATGCATTCTGTAATGCAGTGCCGAAGTAATACCTAGACATTCCTAAATGTTTCTCTCCCCAATCTATCCACAGAACTGCACTTCATATTGCTTGTGTCAATGGACATGCAGAAGTGGTTCAGTTCCTGGTGGAGAGCAAAGTGAAACTTAACCTATGTGACAATCAAAACCGGTCCGCCTTGATGAAGGTATGGTTTAACTGAAACAAAGAAAATAATAAGCCTGCTGAATTATAGCCTGCATAGTTTTTTGCTATGTTTCCTGTGTGTCAAACTTGCATGGAACTTGAAAAGTCTTGTGAATATGAAAACTGCAGTGTTCAGTGTCTACACATTAACTTTAGATATTGTACAGTGCTAATATCTCTCTGTTATTGGTGTTGTGCACGTGTTTGTAACCCGTGTGCTTGGCAGGCGGTGCAGTGCCAGCAGGATCGTTGTGTTGCCATCCTCCTTGAGCATGAGGCTGACCCCAACCTCGTGGACATCAAGGGGAGCACGGCGTTGCACCTGGCAGCGCGGATCCCCTCACTCTCCGTCGCCGTCCTGCTTCTGGAGCACGAGGCCAACATCAACGCACAGAATAAGGTAAGGGCAGAGGCTCAGGAAGAGGACACCTCAGCAGGACTCCAGATTAGGCAGATCCAGGACTTTTCCTGGATTGAAAAGAGGCTATCAGATATAAGATCAGAGCAGGGATTGGAGTTGGAGAATGCCTAGTGTGAAAAAAGGATTAGAATGAAGGAGGAGCAGAGTAACTAGGTTTTCTGTTTGCTTATCCAGGGAAGGTTTAGTTGTAATAGAACTTTAGTAGATTATTTTGAGATATTGATTCATCAGTTTCTTCCCAGGGAACAGACTTTGCTGCATCAGCTCACAGCTCATATGCTGTATGGTTTTGTAGTAGTCCTATGCATTTTCTGCCCCTCGTGAAACTGTAAGATGGTTGTTCTTATTTAATTTTTGTACTTTCTTTAAGTCTTATTTTAAGAAGCCAGACCTCTGCATATAATTGAATTTCAGCTAAGCAAACCCTTTGCCAAAATGCATGCTTTCCAGTAATCAGGCTGAAGAGTAATTGTTACTGTTGGTTTTTAGGATGGAAACACTCCGTTGATTCTGTCTGTGGAGGAGAACCATCCTGAGATGGCAGAGCTCCTTCTGAAGGAGGGTGCTGATGTTGACCTCATCAACTTGGAGCACAGGTAAGGCATCAATAGCTGGCTTTCCATAGTCGAAACAGCAGAATTGTGAATGGTAGTAAGTGAGGCAATGCGATTAAATGTGGGCTTTATCTTCTCACAGTAGTCTTTCTAGTTTAATTGCAATTCTGTCCACTAAAAGCCAAGGTAGTCATAAAAAGAGGGTGACAGAATGTGGAGGGATACTTGCCATACTTGGCCACAGCAACTTCTGGGAGGACGTTGTCAACAATTATCATAATAAATGCTTGCATTTTGTCATTGCACCTCATGCAAACGTATACATTTTTTTTACATATTTTGGTAAATTCATGTGATGCATTTCCCCTTTTTCCATTTCACAATTTATTATATTTGTGCATTTTCAGGGTTAATGAAAACCTGGTTATTGACAGATTGAGATGTTTGCTTTTCTCCCAATTTTTGGTTGAAATGTAAATCACCTAAGATTGCTTCCATTTTAGGTCAGCTTTGATGATGGCCTCTTGCAATGGACAAATTAGTATGGTTCGTCTACTCCTGCAATACAATGCTGATATCACAATAAAGGATGATAAAGGGTGGACATCTGATGACTATGCAGTAATGAATGGACATCATGCGTAAGTCAAATTATCATAGATGATCATCTTTGTGATGCATCTCTTTTGGACATCTGCAGAACATATAAACAGTCTTTATCAGTTTCATGTCTGATATTACATTTTTCATTCCAAATTGAATTGTTTAGTAAACAGGGGACAGGATATGAACAACAGCTTTGTGTTTTGACCTGACATGTTTTTTTTATTATTACTGTTGTGTGGTATTTTTAAACTTTGTTCAGACTTAGTTCAGCCCACCAACTGAAACTCCAACCAGCATAACCAGCAAGTGATCTAAGGGGCGGTGGTAGCGTAGTGGCGTGGTGCTAGCATAGTGGTTGAGGAGCTGTACTAGCATGCAGTAGCCTAAAAAGTTGTGGGTTCAGCTCCTGGCTTCTACCGCTGTGCCCTTGAGCAAGGCACTTAACATAGAGTGGGACAGTGTAGTCCCTTGTAATAGAATTGACATATGTAAGTCACTTTGGATGACAAGTGTCTGCTAAATGAATATGTCTTTTCTCTTGCTTAAATTCATGTGGAGTAGAGTTAGAATGGTTGTTACAACTCAACAAGACAGTACGAACCACCAGTGTTTACTGTTTCATATCCAAAATACAGTGGCGGACCGTCAGGGCCTTCAAGGCCTTCTCTGAAGGCCTAACTATTTTCAAACGAATGAAAAATAATAGTGTCTTTAATAACATTTTACTTTACCATTTATTATTCGCTTCTTCTTCTCCTTCTCGATCACTCTTGACTAGGCTAAACATATCCTACCGCTGTCCGCTATATTTGATTGACAGATTGTGTGAACAAATAGTGAGGGCGTGCGATACATTTTTATCCAATCGCGTGTCTTCCCTTGTTAAGCCCCGCATCAGGCCTTCACAAGGAATCACTGCGTTTTCGGTACCTAAGCAACCATTAGAAATCATATGTTTGGATTCGGGTTGATTGATGGCTACATCTGACTGATTAGCCAATCAAATCGACCTACCAGAAGGCAGGTCTGACTGCAGCTGGGCCTGCAATGTTCTAAAAGAATACCCGGAACCGTTCATCACGAATTTTGACGCTATCTATTCGACTTGAGGAACTTCGTAAAAAACATAATGTCAGCTAGCTCTGCACGTAGCTGGTCAGTAGCCTATGCAGGAATTGGTAAGTTTTGTTTCATGTTGATTTGATAACATAGACTTATGTTATACAGTACGTAATACAGTACATGCTTGTAATCTGGCCCTTTTCTTTATAAAAAGTGTTTTTGTGCTGCTTGCAAACCGCAGTGCTTGGTTACTATGGATTGTATGCTAGCTTGAAGTTGTGTGTGAGTTGATGTGGCTTTGGTGAAGCTGTCTGGATCGGCATCTATGTGAAAATTGTCATTTGCCTTGGTTTCCTGCCCTGCTAGTCTGACTATTTATATATCTGTGTTTTGTGGACATTATTGGTGAAATCAATGGCGTGGCCATCAGACATTATGAAATAGGCAACAAGCAGTAGTAGCAGCATAGGGCAATACATTTTCTGACTTTTATGTTTAATATCATGGTGGTGTGCTGAGAAATTTTCTTAGCATTTTCTGTTGAGACACTTTCTCATCAATACATTTGGCAAACACTGTAGGATAGCCTACTGTAGTTCCACATTAGCTTTTGAGTAATCAGAGCAGCAGCACAACCTAAAACGGTTGCACTGTAACGTTAACGTTAACGTTAAAGCTACAGCTAAGTAGGAGAGCCCTACAAACAGTCTGAAGCAAGTTTGCTGATGTCAGATTAAACTATTAAATGAACACGTCATTGTAGACCTGTGGCAGTGCCATATGTGCGTGCAAGTCATGAACATAAGTTAGGCAACCGATAGCCTAAATATTTCAAAATAGTCTACACAAACCCATACTTGAGCGCACTTGGTGTTCACTTTCAATATGACATGGACTAAATTGCACGTCTTCACCAGACAGAAGCAGGCAGCAGATTAATGAATATGGGTGATAAATAAGTAGCCTAGCCTAGCAGCCTATTCACTTTGCTGCTGATAAGGATGATGGTCGGGTGCTATTCGCCTAATAAAGATCTAAGCAATGCGGAATTCAGCTAATAAAGATCTAAGCAATGCCGAATTCAGCTCGGAACATTAATTGTTTGTCTAACGAAGATTCTAGAGTGGTAGGCCTACACAGATTTGCGTGAGAAAGAGAACCCCCCCCCCCCACTGTGAAATTGCACATTTTAACGCTGAAATGCAAAAAAAATCTTCGGAGGGTAACCCTTTCCCCTATTATTATTTTTTGTCAAAAAATAGTCATCATTGAAGGCCTAACCACTGAACGCACGGTCCACCACTGCCAAAATAAGACCTGGAAATGTAAAATTGGTCATAAGAACATGGACAGGTAGGAATAAGAGAAAGTCATATTGTCATTTGTATTCTTTTCTTGTAGATGCTCACATTTGATCATTGAACATGGGACAAAACACAAGTATGAACAATCTCCCTCCCACCACAACACTAGTAAAAAGAAACGATCTGTGCTGGGTAGTGTATCTGGCGACATGGAGGCAGGCTTTTCATTAGGTGGCCCAGCCACCGACAAAGATGGTAAGTAGCTCTAGATGCTGGTCTCTATTTTCCCCTCATCATTGTTACATGCAAGCCTTTTTTTTTGGTTGCATGTTGGTTACGTTCATGGTGACTTCTATCATCTGTCGTACATGTATCCGTGTGTTGTACCTGAAATCGTTTCATTTATCCCTCATGCACTGCCACATGACTGGATGTAGAGCTCCAGTTGTCAGGAGCAATGGCAGCAGGGAGAGGTATTACTGGCAGTTATGGCATATGAATGATGCAGAAGCACTAGATCAGATGCAGTGTGACCTTACACAGACTGAACACATGACTTCTAGTGTGTGTGTACAGATGTTACGCAATATCTGATCTAGTTGCTCTGAATTCTTGTTTATTTCTTTTTAACAAGGGAGTGGTTTTGGTTAAGTTTTCCTTAGAAAGATATGTGTGTGTGGAGAGTCATATTTGCATTTCAGTGTTTCCCCTAGAAATTTTTCCAGCAGCGGTGCTGTTGACCCCAAAAAAAAAAAAAATTTGAAAAAATGACTCCTTAAATGGTGACTTCTGGTGGATTTTGTGAAAGAAATGGACAGATTGAGTTACAAATTATGACATAACCACCAACACAAAGCATGATTATTGCAGTACTTGAACAGGATTATTCATGTTTTTCTTTCACCTTTTTCATTTACATTAATAGTAATTAGCCACTGTACAACTGTACACTGTAGGCCACTGTACAAACTATTACTATATAGAATATACAGTGCTGTGCATAAGTTAAGACATTTATTTATATAATAACATTTATTTATTTACGATACATGATACATTCAAAATAGTTGATGTCCTATTTTTTTTTAAATTAAGGCATTAAAGGGACACCAGGCAAGCCTGATGCTTTTTCTCTATGAAACTCCCCCTCGCTCGGTCTGAAGCTCTTTTTCTTCTCTTTGCGTCTTCCGTCAAGGGTTTTCGCTGCTTCTTCGCTGGCTCTGCCATTATACACACGTTTGCAAATAATCTCTGGCGTTTAGTTAGCTTGCCTCTGTGCTGTAAACTGATCCTGCTTCGTTGGCGGGTAGGATACACCGAACTTGCAAGTGGGATATTCTTCCTACAGGCAGTAGGGCGGGCGAGAGCCTTCATTAAGCCCGTAATGAGTCATTTAACCATATACCGACTTACGAAGATGATTAATTAACACGAAAACGTTGCCTGGTGTCCCTTTAAGACAAAAGGCGAAAGATGTTTTTTATTCCTCCCTTTAGTCAATTTCAGCATGGGTGTCTTAACTTTTGCACAGCACTGTATAAACTATATAGACTTCTATATAACTATATACACTGTATTGGTGCGTTCACTAAACAAAGATTATGGAAATTAAACACCACTTTTCCATCAAAAAGGTTGTTGTAAAAGGCATAACTTGTTAGATTTAACAACTAGGTTCGCTAGCTCTGTGTGTTATGAGTCCCATAGAACAACACTACCATCTACTGGATTAGAAAGTCTGTCAGCAGGCAAATTAGAGGTAGGCTATTTTTGGATCTGGTGGCTCCTCTGCCGCAAAGATTGTCTCAAAAACGCGTGTGCTGATCCACAAATGCGAAAACGAAAACTGTGTGTGCTGGTGATCCACAAATGCAAAATTAGATTTCACAACGGCAATTTTCAGTTTTACAAATGCCATTTAATTTACAAATACACATCTACAATTGTGAAAAACAATTTACAAGTTACAAATATGATTTTTTACGTGTGGATTTGTGCGACTTTCATGCGAAGAACATCTCAAAAACACGTAACTTTGGAAAGCGAAGAATGCGTGTGCTGGTGATCCACAAATGCAGAATCACATTTCACAAATGAAGTTTTCGGTTTTACAATGACATTTTATTTACAAATGCACATCTATATTTTTAAAAATCAATATACGAGTTACAAATATGATTTTTTTTTATTTGTAGATATCAAAACACACATGCAAATCAAGAAATATTTGTGGATCCCCCTTTGCGCATATACAAATATTATTGAGACAAATTTAGCTCTATACTCAGTAGCGTTGTTGTGCATGGTGCATAAGAATATGTGTGTAGCACCCCTCTGCTCTACTTAATAATAAATTGTACTTTAAAGTAAAAGGAGGTGCTTCTATGGGTTAGGGTTAGATTTAGGCCAGTTCTAGGTTCGGCATTAAGGGGGGAGTAAATTGACAAGGACACCAGTATGTAAAATGGTATAAATAAATAATGCAGGTTTATTAAATACACATATATCTTTTCTCTAAGAAAAAAGAAGAAGAAATATTAGTAAATATTAAATAAATACAAAACCCTATAAAATAAGAAAAGAGCTCTTAAAAATGCAAAGTATCAAATCAATAGTTTAAAAACTCAAATGTCCAAAAGAAAAGAAATACCCGGGTAAGGTGGTGTGAGTGTACAATGTCAGTGTATGTGTGAAGGCTTATCTGTGTCCAGGGAACAGATCCAAGGGGTCAAGTTCAAGGGGTTGGTTCTCCAGTATGAAAGGGTAGAACGGTTCAATCGATCCTGCATAGCCTAAGTCAAGTAAATTTCACGATGGCTTATCAGCTGGTTCGTGGCCCAAGTACGTAGGTGAATGGTTATCATGTAAGATTCAGAGGCAGCTGTGGCCCACTGGTTAGCACTCTGGACTTGTAACCGGAGGGTTTCTGGTTCGAGCCCCGACCAGTGGGCCACAGCTGAAGTGCCCTTGAGCATAGCACCTAACCCCTCACTGCTCCCCGAGCGCCGCTGTGGTTGCAGGCAGCTCACTGCGCCGGGATTAGTGTGTGCTTCACCTCACTGTGTGCTGTGTTTCACTAATTCACGGATTGGGTTAAATGCAGAGACCAAATTTCCCTCACGGGATCAAAAGAGTATATATACTTATACTTAAGAGGTTTCATTTAGGAAGCAGGTTCGATACCCACGTGGAGTTATTATTAGGCTATTTAGGTATGTATTTTTTGGTGGCATATTCATGGTCCAGCGCATGTAGCGGACTACATACCATTTTGACATTTAAATATGTCATGCATATTTGTATTTGTTCATCTCCAGTTTCCATCAGAAAGTGACAAATCTGCAAGTGGCCACATCTGTCAAAGAAACGTTATCACTTGTGAAACGTCACCAACGCAGCCAGTTAACAGGTGCATGTTGCCATGTAACACCTGTATCACAAACAAAAACAAAACAATGCGTGGAATTTATCTGGGAATAGGCTACTGAAGGTAGGGGCGAGCTATCTCGCTGGCGTGTTTAATTTGGTTCCTTGGTTAACATATTGTAGCCTACGTTTTTTTGCACAAAATTGCGTCTGCTAATAAACTTAAACATAAACACAAACAAGCGTGATCTGTGGAATCCCTGACTGCGCCTTCAACGTTAGCCTACTATTATTTGTTGACATCAAAACTGAACGAACGGCAGCTGTTCCTGAAGTTCACTTGCGTATATTTTTTTAAATTAGGCAACTTTTTTTGCAGTGGCGCTTGAATTCCAGGAGCGGCGCTGCGCCGCTGATGAATACTTGTAGGGGAAACACTGCATTTACATAGAATGTTGGTTCATTTTTTTTTCTAACTGTGTCTCCTGAGAAGATATGATTAAGTTCAGAGTATATTTATGTTTGCAGATATTGAAGACAACTCTCAAACTGACTCCATCAGTAGGTAAGGGTTTTCAAAGAGGGTTTTGACACATGCGTTGTTATGTAATTATTGTGTAATTGTTACATCCAATTGATTATGAAACCATTATGTCCAAAAAGAGCATCAAAAAGCGGCCCTGCTGACTCATGGCCATCTTCAGATGAAGATGACGCATTGGATCTTAGTCCAAAGGTCAGACCACGAATAATTTTGATGAATTACTATGCAGTAGGATACTTTACAGTGGATTAACTCTTGTTTCTATTTGCAGAAACCTGAAAAGGTTAACCTTAAGAAACTCCTGAGTGCCTCGAAGAAAGACCACACTGAAGGTAACTATCAGTGTTGTGTGGATGTAGGTGTCCTGTAGACTGTGCCTGTGGATGTAAGTGTCCTGTAGACTGTGCCTGTGGATGTAGGTGTCCTGTAGACTGTGCCTGTGGCTTTAATGTTTTGTCCCTACCCCGTAGTGTTGGCAGATCCTGACAAATTGTGGAGTGGGGATGAGTCTGAGCATGGGAGCGTAGATGGAGCGGAAAGAAACCCACCTCTCCTCAGGGCCCCCCTGCTGAACAGCACTCCCAAGCACCCAGTAGCACCCTCTCCCTTTTCCAAACCTCCCCAGATGACCTCTTTCCCTGTCAACCAATCCCAAAAGGTAATGTTCCTGTAGTTCCCTCCCTCTGCCTCTGGTTTCCTTCCTTTACACTCACACTCTGCTTTTCTATTCTCCTTTTCCCACATCATATTCAATCTCATCCTGATGGGACAGCCAGTGGGGCTGGTGGCTCAGAGCAGCCTTCTGGCAGCAAGAAATCTGGTGGTTCCATGGAGGAAGGCCTAGAGGAAGAGGAAGATGAGGACGAGGATGATGAAGAAGAATATGATGATGATGATGATGATGATGATGAGGAGGATGGCGACGAAGATTATGAAGACGAAGAGGAAGGAAGAGGAGGAAGAAGAAGAAGACGATGAGGAGGAAGATGACTGTGAAGAAGAAGAGGAAGAGGAGGGCGTTGAGGGAAAGGAAGAGGCAAATGTTGCAATGAGTGGTATAGAAACTGTAGCTGTGCCAAAACAATCTTCCCCAGAACCTGCTGAAGCTATCCCCTCTTTACAAATTGAGAAAGGTCATGAAGATGTCCAAGAAACAAAAAAAATAACTACAGAGAAAGCTTCTGAAAGAATTTCACCTGCTGCGATTGCACAGAATGATGATATGTTGACTGACAGTCAGAATTGTGGGATTGCAGGAAATATCGATTTAGATGAGGATTTTGTTGTCTCAGCCATTAGGGTAGAATCAAGGCTTTCTTTTGAGGACGAATGTGATGAAGTGTTTTCAGACAACCAAGGATCAAATCGGGGCTCCCCTGCAGATATCACACCAACACAGAGCATGTGTGGCACACCTCAGAAAAAGAGAAGTGATGACGAAGAGCAAGATGATGACTGGGAAGATGATGAAGAAGATGATGAACTTTTGAGAATTGGGAAGAATGAAATAAATCTGGTAAATCCCCACACTGACTCTGATCTCCTTGATGTAGAACCTCAGGCAGGTGAAGAGCCATGCATAATGGTTAGACAGAGCTCAAAAGATGCCAAAAACTCTGAGGGGGATGCAGAAAATGATAACAAAAAGGATTTGGAGTGTGATGATTTGAAACCAAAGGATATATCAGTTGGTGCGGGTTCTTTAGCAGAACCAAAAACATTGTTAAGCCTAGATAAACCAAGATCTCCAGTTGTCTCTCCAAGAGAAGACTGGAAAAGTGATGAAGAAGGTGACGGTGAAATGTCTGGGGGTGGCACAAAAGTAAACTTTCTTGCTACATTGCTCAAAAAACTCGACGAACAGAGTGGGTCTCAGGAGGACAGTTGGGGAGATGAAAGTGGTGCAGAACAGGGAGATAGAACACTCTCAGCCTCTCCTCAACGTGATGAACAAGGTCAGCTTAAGCAGGGCCTAGAGGCCATTCCTAAAGGCGCTGTGTCTCCGGTTCTAGATGAGCCAGATGGGAAAACAGAGGAGCATGATGTTGACGGCATGCCTGTGTCAATGATTTCTGAAGATGTTGAGGATGTTCAAGAAATGAAAAATCAGGCCTTGCATGACCATGGTGAAGGGCAGAGTGAGGACTCTGACAGCGAGGTGCAACAGATGGAGTATGACTTCACAAGCAGAAAAATGAAGGTTTGTGAAGAAGAAAATGATTTTGACGATACAGTGGATGCACTGGCAGAAGATGTGGGTGATGTCATGGACATTACTCCAACAAATCCAAATTTGTTTGGTCCTAAGGATGAGTCGGATAATGAAAGCTTAAACTCAAATTCTGATGATAAAGCACCTAGGCCAGACCGTTCAAGTCTGAAGAAAATTGTGAAGAATGTGAAGAAAATCGTTGCAGTGTTTGAAGGAGCAGGAGCTAATGTGAATACATTACAGCCTTTGGACAAGGAATACACCCAAGCTTCTTCACGTACAGCTAGTCCGTGTGGGCAAAACCCAGATATCAGTAAATCTGAACTCTCAACAACTAAAGCACAGAATTCTCCTGCATCTGTTGTTGATGGGCTAAGTGAACAAGAACGGATTCCTCGGACAGTCATTGATGATGTCGAAGTAACACTCCCATTTGAGGACACCAGGCCCCAAGTCATTGATGATGTCGAAGTAACACTCCCATTTGAGGACACCAGGCCCCAAGTTTTGCATGATGTGGCAGGGGAGGAGGAAGAAGCAAAGTTGGAATGGGAAGAGAAAAGAATGAAACCTGTTGCCGATATTAATATCTCTGAGGCAGGATCAGTGCAGGTATTACAAGACAAGCAAAGAGCATTATTAAGTCATTATTCATTATTATTTCTTGTATTAATACTCTCTTTCCAGCTCTTCCAACTCTTTCATCTTACTCATACACAATTGTATTTGTTACAAATAACTGGCAATTGTTTGGTCAAATAACAAAATGCGTACTTAACCAACCTGTGTGCATGTGCGTACAATGACATGTCTGGCCTGCCCTAAACAAAAATCCACAACCTGTTATCTGGTCTAATTATTACTGCTACAAAGTGTAACGTTTGACCTCTTATTATTATGACCAAGGCTTGCTGGCTTGATCATATAGGTTTAGTCAGATTTTTTTTTTTTTTTTTTTTGATGCCCAAATTTCCGTCAATGATTCCCGGGACACTGAAAGACCGGGGTACACGAAACTTGGTGGGCATGTAACCCCACATGGATAGCATGGAACCATCATTTTCGTTTTGATCTGTAGCCCCCTGTTGGACTGGACCCCGAAGGAGGGTAGGGCAGACACAGTTTTCTGTGAATATCTCAAAACCGTGGGGTTTAGGAGGACCATTTTTTTTTTTTTTTATGTTGATCTCAAGGGGCCATGTCTACCCATTCCATAACCACTCATTTCATGTATAGCGCCACCTAGTTAAACACAAAAAAGTAAAAATGAGGTGTTGTAATTGAAGGTATCTGTGACCTAACATAGTCAAAACTGCACGAAATTGGAAGTGTAGGATCATTATGACACCCTCTGTATGCACGCCAAGTTTTGTGGAATTCCTTTCATGGGGGGCCACACAATAAAATAATTTATGTGTACATTTAGTGACGTACACCAACAAGGATTCCCGGACCACTGAAAGACCGGGGTACACGAAACTTGGTGGGCATGTACCCCCACATGGATAGCATGGAACCGTCATTTTTGTTTTGATCTGTAGCCCCCTGCTGGACTGGACCCCGAAAAGGAGGTAGGGCAGACGAACCTAAGGGGCCATGTTCCCATTCCATAACCACTCATTTCATGGGGCGAACCTAGGTTTTGTGGAATTCCCTTTCATGGGGGGCCACACAATAAAATAATTTTGTGTACATTTAGTGGCAGGATTCCCCGGACCACTGAAAGACCGGGGTTCTGTACCCCCACATGGATAGCATGGAACCGTATTTTTTGTTTTGATCTGTAGCCCCCCTGTTGGACTGGACCCCAAAGGAGGGTAGGGACACAGTTCTCTGTGAATATCTTGAGAACTGTAGGGGCCTAGGATGACCATTTTTTTTCCGTATGTTTGCCTCCAGGGTCATGTTAACCCATTTCATGTGCACACATGTGCACAAACAGACACACACACACACACATACATTCACAGTAATCATCATTGTATGACACATACTCACACAGTAGACATATGTACGCTTGCATGCACAGGCACATACGCAGGCACACACACAAGCACGCACACACACACATAACATAAACATAACACAAACAATCAAGAATTTCTCAGAATTATGATCAGGCAAGATGGAGGTGGGGTTGTATAAAATCAATTTTACATGTGAAATCTATGAACTAATCATGTTTTGATACTTGTTGTCTAGCAGATACCAGTGAGAATTGAGTGTGGATAATGCAATTTAGTGAGACAGTTAGAATCATATAGGCCTTTCAGCGTGATTTCTTTTTGTGGAAAAAATGTGCTGGACTGGGCGGCGGTCATATTTTGTACCGCTCTGCGGTACATCTAGTTTTCTCATTCATTTATAACAATGTAATTGTCTCCAAATAGGAAAATGTGTCCGTGGATGAGGATGATGATGATGATGGAGAAGAAGAGGAGGAAGATGAGGAGGAGGAGGAAGAAGAAGAAGGAGATAAGTCAAACCCTGAGGAAGAGACTGAAACTCGACATGGTACCGACACTTCAGTGATGAAGAATAAAGCCACTCCAAAACCCCAACAGAGAGGTATCTCATTCTGTGTTTTTATAATGCCTGTCAGAAATAGTGGCCAATATTGTGTAAAATCTGTGTCAAAATATTACAATCCCTTTGATAAGGATAAAGTAACATCTTTCTTTGAAAGTATTTCATCATGTGCAAACTGCAAAGAATGTTTAGTAACTTAGTGTTATTAATTATAAATTAATGTATTTCATAGATAGAAATGGAATGTTCCTGGAAATAAGAGGTTTTGTCTGCTAACGTCACGGTTTTGTTTGATATTAGATTTTCTGTCTGAGTTGGGTTTGGAAAAAGGAGATGGAGATGATGATTCTCCCTGGGACTCTGAGGTATTTATCTCCTTTCATCAAATTATTCGTCATGAAATAATTCTAGTAGTATGCCCAAACCTCTCACTACCTTCTGTTCTCAGTCTGCCTCCGAGAGTCCAAGGAAACAACATGGCCGCGGTCCCACCGCTCCTGCCAAGGCACACAGCACCATGTCCAATATTTCAGGGAATAGTGAAGGTAATTTTGGCCTACCCACAATATTATTCTGAAATCAGCTTCTTGAGTCCTATAATACAAATCATTTCTGCTCTCATTCCATGCTTCAAGCAAGCGTAGGATTAACACCATAAAGTGGGCAATCTTCTCATGCCACATGTATTTAAATGTGTATATTAAATTCAAAAAGACAAGATATATTTTAATAAAGGAGTTCTTTATTGTGTCAAAAGTTCAAAAATGTACATTTTAACCTCTATGCTTCTTATTTAACTTACTCAACTTATCCTTTTGTAGACCTGTTATACATTCCCTCTTTCATTAGAGAATCAAGGAATAGTTATCTAAACACATGGGGAGGTATAGGCAGGCCTGCAAGGAGGAGGGAAAAGGGTAGGAGCATTTCAGCTCTGGCCATTTTCTTCAAGTGACTGCATGAAACTAACCATGAGCAAAAACATCAACCATGCAGAAAAACTAACCATAAGCCACCATAACCCCATACATATACATTGTTTGTTGCATGAATACATGTGAAGGACTTCTATGTTGTTCTGCACTGTTCTTGTCCCTCGGCTGCTCATTTTGAAATCCATTTGAGTGTTACCTTCTCTACTCTTGAAAGGTAGCATTTTTGATGTGAATGAATTGACATAGACAGTTAAAAGAAGAAGTTCATTCCTCACTACCTTCACGGGTCAGAAGTAACGGGGTAATGGGGCTAAAAGAATACTTGCCATTGGGTACACTCGAAAAAGTGTGGATCTTGTGATCTTGTGCATATTTGTGCTTCTGTGTCATACTTGTGCATCCCTCACTCAGCGCATTAAGCATAAGCTCTGTGTATTTACTGCAAAGCTGTTTTTCTTTGCAAAGAAGAGCTTGACCTCCCTCCACCGGCATGCCAGCCTGCATCTGCTGCCTGTCTGCCTCATGCAAGTGTTCTTTCATTCCTGAGTCAGTGTAGTCTTAAGCATTTCCACACATGGTGTTAAATGTGATTCTATTTTTCAGAGTCGAGGGGAGGGCATGAAAATGTCAACGAGGAAGACAAATGTGAAGGTACTGAGGATACAGTGCCAGTTTGTCCTCAGCAACCTGCTGTGATGAGGAGAGAGACTGTCTCTGTGCTAAGTAAGCTAATGGACGCTAAAGGACAATCAGACACAAAAACGGGTATGTCTCTGTTGGGTTGCAGGGCTCTCTTTCATTTGGTCGGTTCCTTACTCCTGTATTTACAAAGGTAGCAAATTGTGTCTTATTTTTTCCAGACCTTATGGAAGAACTTGGACTTGGAGATGTGGATGATCTAGAGGGTAAGTTGTAGGTTCTATAGGTATCATCAGATTATAAATAACATTTCAGTGAACTTTATAGTAGTTTGTGTTGAAATGTGTCATGTCACATGTCACAAGTGTCCTGATTTCTTTTCCTCCCTTTGTCTTAAAGAAAAGCGCAAATGTACTACAGGTCAGCAGAGCCGTCTTAATGCTTCTGTGGCTTTTTACTGTCGTTGTGCTTAGTAGCTGATTAGAAGCAGACTTTATATATAGTGATGTACCCAAAGATACTATCATGCAGAGTTGTCATAGCAGCTTGAGAAACTTATTACAAGTTACAAGTGATCAAGTGTTGTCACATTCTCACCATTACCTGTGTATTACAGATGGTTCCGACTGGGACTCTGCCAGCACTGCTAGTAAGGCCAGCCCATCTTACCGGTTGGATGAGGAACCGGAGCGGGATACTTCCTCCATCCCAGTACTATCTGTTCTGCAGGAGCAGGATCCGGGCCCTCCTGGTCCAGGAGAAGTGCACAGAAGCCTAACCCCTGAGAAAAGGAGAGCCTCTCCATCTGCAACCTCACCACTGCCCAGTCCACGTCTTCGTAGTACCCTCTCTCCCCTTCGGCCCAAACCACAGATTCACACCCTGAAGCCAGCTTCCCCCAGGCCTGAAAGTGAAGAGGGTGAGGATGGAACCTGATGTGTTGAGTTGCCAGGGCCCTGTGATCATTTTTTGTTTTCCTCTCTTAAAATAAATATTTGCCCTTTATAAGAGGTTGTGGTACTGCATCACAAACTGTACTTTTTATATTCCCTGATGAAATAAATTAAACATTTAACTTCAGGCAGACAAATAAAGTCCATAGCAAGTTGGAGAAATGATATTCCCATGTACATTTTTTACTAGGGTCTGACTGGGATTCTGAAAGCTCTGCTGCTGCCAGTCCAACAAAGACAGCAAAGCCACTGCCAAAAACTGTAAACACAGATGCAATATTGACACCAGGTAATTTATACAGAGCGGCTCTTGGAGCATATTTTTAAGGCGCTGAAATGATGACCTAAATTGAAATGCATCTAACTGAGAGTGCAGTTGGATTCACTTAGGAAAAGACCACTGCTATACTAAGTCCTCATACATTCTTTATATCTTTCCTTGATCTCTTTACATTTTCCGTTGAGGTCGAGGAAAAGTTTTGCTTTTTTAACTATTCATTAGCCATTCTGAGTCTGACGACCATTATTTAACCTTGAGACAGGATAAAGAAGAGCATTTTAATTTTAGATTTAAATAAGAATTGTGCAAGTAGAAAATGTTTAGAGATGTATTTCTATTAGAGATGTAGCTGTTAACTTAATGGAGTGTAATTTAATCCAGTATGCTTAATGTTATCTGTTTTATAACAGAAAAATGATTTTGATAGCTTCTTTGACCAGATCTGGTCCAGTAACCACTGAATAAGTTGTATTCCTCATTTGAAGTTGAATGACTCTTGAACTCTGCCTTTATTTAATGACTACTTTTTCTAGCATTTCGTGAGCCTTCACCAGTGGAAGAAGGGACCAGTGATGTTAGGATTGAAGAAAATCCTGAACAGGTATGTTCATGTATCCTACATATTTGCAAAGTAAATTTTTAGTTTAAAATTGGAAAGTTTTTCACACTTGGAAACTGTGTGGCATGTGAGCTGAGTACATGTTAAGTCTGCATCTGTGAGAAGTCTGTTTATGTGTGAATTAGTTATGTTAGAGAAAAAGACCTCCACACATAGCCACACTCCGACTTTTAGCATTTGATTACATTAGATTCCAGAAAGTGACAGAAAGTTTGGACCTGGCACCTGACTGTCACAATAGTTTGGTTTGGACCTCATGACTGTCACAATTAGAGGAGTGCATACAAATAATTTTAAATAATATGATCAATCGACAATGTTATTCTGCTATTTGCGTTACCATTTTGAGTGTGCATTATCAGGAGCATAGGTGGATATCTTCTGGTCTTTCCGGTATGGTATCTCTGGCAGAGACTCCATGAGCAACGCAATGCAAAAATGGTCCTTCATTAGACTGTAAATTTGGTGGTCTCCCTTTTATTTCTTTGAATTGTGTAGCCTACACAATCAAATTCCATGCGTTGTAGAATAGGGCTTCAACAATTAATTGATTAATCGATCAGTTGTTGACTTCAATTAATCGCCAACTATTTTGATAATCAATTGATCGGTTTGTGTCATTCTTTAAAGGAAATACATAAACATTCTCTGATTGAAGCTTCTTAAACTTAAGAATCGGCAACTATTTTTAGCTTTACTTACTCCTCTATTACAGTGAACAAATTAGCAAAATACTGTGTAGGCTATTGTATTTGTATATTGTTTCTAGAATATCTGTAATGTTAAGAAATTGGTTTTGCTTGACTCTTAAGCAGTGAAAATTATGAACATCCTAATGCACTGCATTGAATTGTGAAAGTAACTGAATTAGTTAGCCTTCTTAAAATTATGGGTTTAATTGGTTGAAGAACAAAAGGTTGATAAACTACCCCCCTCCCCCAACCCCACCTCACCCCTCCTCTGTAAGTGTAGTTATTTGTCTGTGGATAGCATGCCAAGTAAGAATCCATGATGCCTTGCCTTCATGACCATTTCAATACATTAACATATTGTAGCATCAGTTAGACCATTTTATTTGTTCCTTTAGTGTTAATTGTGTTTCTTTGTCTACTCATGCCAACAAAGGATACAGATGCATTATATGCATCAGATTTTGGTCTAAATCTAAGCCAGTGCCAGCTTCCTCCAATGGTCTCCCAAACTGGTGGGGAGGAGGAAGATCTGCAAGATGCATTCTGGGAAAAAAACTATGAAAAGATTTGGGTGGAGTTTGAAAAACGAGAAACAAAATCACAGTACAAAAATGTGGCTGCTGAGTTAAAAGAGATGTTTGGCGAACTGACTCCAAACGAATCTGGGAGTCCTGAGGGATGTGCTGCGGAAGACAAACAACAAGAAAAAGACATGGCACCTAGTACACCCAAATCAGAAGTGTCCATTGTGGAGGGGGAGGAGGAATGTAAGGAAGATGCCCCTGGTCAGACTCTAGAAGGAGAAGGGAACAAGAAGGAACGAGAGGGGATTGTGAAGAAGGATCTGAAACATGTGGCTGTGGCAGAACATGAACCTGAGAATGAAGTCCGAGCACCCATAGAGGTCCCGTCAGCAGATGAGCCCGGTGAACTTGAGGATGAGTCAGAAAATAAGCCCGCAGTGGTGGTCAGAACTGTAGAAGAGGAGCCAAGTGAGGAGGAAGATGAGATTATGAAAGAGGTAGCAACTTCAGCTGTGAATGCCGAAGAGACTGAGGAGGTTGAAGTCAGAGTCAGTCCTGCTGCAGAGGACTCCAGTGATGAGGATGATGATGAATGATGATGATCACAAGGCCCATAGCCAGAGCGAGAAGCATCATGCTCCACCCCATTCCTGAACAGAGGGAGTCCTCTGGGCAAGAGGACTCACAGTCCGAGGAGTCCCCTCGCCCTTTACAACCTCCTGAGAAGGAGGTCTGCAAGGATGTAGGGGAGGAAGCTCTTACCAAAGCCCCAGTAGAAGACCGAGAGATCAGTCTGCTGTCCCCAGATCCTCCAAGATATACCCTTGAGGCTGAATCAGAGGTGCATCACACAAACCAAAGTGATGGGGATAGGACGGTGAAGCCTAGATCACAGCCGCACAACGATGACCTTATTTTGGCCAAAAGTGAGAGTAAAGCAAATCGTGCCTCAAGCAGAGCAACTCCTAGTCAGGTCATCCACAGGTCATCCACACAAAACTCTGTGGAATACCGAAGCAGACAAACCTTAGAGACTGACAGGAAGAATAGTGGGCCCCGCCAAGAGGTTCCCCAAATTGTGCACTCTACCAGTTCACTCTGCCCCTCGACTCCTTCCCGCCTTTCAGAAGAAGAGCTGCAATTGGACCTGCAGAGGTTCAAACACAAGGTAGGGAGGCTGAGGGTTGTCTTCCAGGATATGCAGAAGGAGAGGGCACAGCTTCGCAAAAAGGTGATGGTGGTGATGCCCGTTTCCATGGTCATTTTCTTCTCCTCTCCGACTCTCACTGCATAGCTTTTTTTAGACATCAAAGAGAAGGGTGCAAGCTCAGGCCACAGACGCTCATCTGTGTGTTCACCTAAAAAAAAACAAAAAACTCTCCCATTCAGTCTGTTCACATTAACAACCAAAACTCTCATCTTCATCATCAGGACCAACATTAAGTCATCATCTACTTCTTCTCATCCTACCAGTCTGTTGTCCTTCCCAGTGTCACATCTGCGTGCTGTGTGCTGTTATCTGGCACGAGCTTTACCTTATCTCATCTCATCCATCTTTGCTCAAGCCTGTCAAGTCATTACACATTAACGCCGTAGTATTACCCTGGTGTCAGATTTCCGTAATGACTTCAGTGCGGTCTTTCACACCTTGCCTCTAGTATGTCTCATGGATTGCATTTCAGCATCACCTCCACTTGTCTCCTTTGTAAAGTAGCAGGTCTCTCTTTGTGTGTGCGTGTGTGTTTGTTTGTGAGTTGGTTCATTGCATGCTGCCTCAACCTCGGATCCCTTGTTGATGTGGGTTGAAGTGTTTGAGATCTGGAATGGATTACCAGTTTCTTTTTAATTCTTAAAAAAGAGACCCAAGGTGGTCTGTTATCCTTAAAAAGAAGCTTGATGTAATCCTTGGTGTGGAACTTCTTTTTGAATTATTATTATTATTATTATTATTATTATTATTATTATTATTAGAACCAGTTGAGAAAATAATCACACAAAGAGTTTACCAAACTCTTAATATTCTAATGAAGTAATAAAATGTTTGGAATTTGTTCTGCAAAACAATTGATACAATCTTGGTACATTTTAAAGGCTGGTCAAACTAATGTTGATGTACATAAAATGTGGAAATACCTTGCATTATGTAAACATTTGTTGCTTTGTCTTTCCCCCACCTGTTCAGACTTCTGAAGAGTTTAAAGCTATGGTGGAGGAGAATAATACTTCTATCCTGAAAGATCCTGTGAAGGGATCAAATGCACAACATGAACATGACCTGGAAAAGGAGATGAAATTTAAAACCAACCCTGGAAACCCAAAACCTCAGCAAGAAGGAGCAGCAGGAAATCCAAGGGAGCACGAGTTTAAAATAAGGGACAGTGTTGCGCAAAAACTTCAGACTTCAACAACAAAAAGTCCAAGGAGGTATGGAATTGCCTTAGTAGGTTTCCAAGTCTGACCATTTTATTGAGTTTGTAAAATTACATAGACCAGCTACTTTGATTGGTGGGGCAATTGTCATGGCGATATTTAACTTATTGATGTTATTGGCTGTTAAAACCTGTATGTAGGTATACCCATCAGAAACTTTATCTTGGCTTTGTTCTACACCCCCACCCCCTCCCTGCCCGTTACTTGTTGACAACTTAGAAGAGAGGTTTGTTCAAATTTGCAAACATAGGCGAACGTTTGCAAACAGTTTTCTGTTAGCCTTGAGTTTTCGGCAAACAGTCTGAGGAGGTAGTTCTCCACGAACATACAGTGGAACTGGACATGAGTTTGTCAAAGCTAACAATGCAATCATCGTTACAATGGAACACCAAATCGTTCAAATTTAACTGTTAAAAAAAACATCTTTACCACGGTTGTTCGCCACTGTTTGCCAAATTTGAACGCACCTCTTTTGCTCGGGCCCATTTGTTGTCACACGTGTGCTTTTGGCCCATTCATGGTGAGGTGTGTGTGTGCTGTCGCACGTGTGCTTTTGTCCCATTCACGGTGAGGTGTGTGCTCTCCCAGCACTGGCAGGTCCCCAGCACAGGAGGAGCAGCCTGGTGGCGGTGCAGAGGAGGAGCAGGAGCTCAAGGCTCTAGGTAGTCAGGGGAGCCCGGAGGGGCATGCAATGGAGCAGGCCAGGGCTCTGCAGCACACAGCACACTTAAATGGAGACTGCCTGTCTGTGTTTGATGATAGTACTTTAAGTGAGGTGTCGGAAGATGAAGGAAGGTATATATGCAGTATGCTACTCTTTTACACTCTGTCTTAACTGACCGTGCACATCTATCACTCGATGGGCTTAATCAGGAGTACCTGGTTACTAATTAACTCTTTAAATATATTGCATGACTAACCTTTTTTCAGTTCATGGGTTTTTAACCCTTTGAGGAGTGCAGTCACAAATATGTGATGAGCTCTCTAAAAGATATACTGCATTATACCGTCGTGTTCATATAGCCCTCCCTAGTGGACGACTCCTTGTGGAGGATTGTGTACCCATAGTGACTCCAGTTTATTTTGTTCTTCCCTTTTGGCTTTGTAGGTCACCACTTCCAGCACAGAACATCAAGGTAAATCGTGTTCAGATTTATAATTTTCACTTGGAAGGATGTAATTTTTGCTGTTTACAGTCTTGTAATTGCGCTTTCTTCTCCGTTCACCCTGGTAGAGTGCCGGTGAAGTGGACATGGCAGATGACTTGGATGACCTCACTCAGTCCTCAGACACAGGCACTGAGGAGTTAGACTCCCCCTCGTCTGGGTACCGCCATGCGTCTTTGCTCATCAAACAACTCGATTCCACTTCTATAGGTAAAATATACAGTACAGGCCAAAAGTTTGGACACACCTTCTCATTTCAATGCATTTTCTTTATTTTCATGACTATTTTTATATTGTAGATTCTCACTGAAGGCATCAAAACTATGAATGAATGACAAGTTATTTGGCCCACAGATGAATATTTGTCAAGTTATGGCTTGCTGAATATGGTATTAAATAAAAAAAGAAAATAGCAACTTTGAAGAAACTAGAATATAAGACATGTTTTTAGTTATTTCACACTTTTTTGTTATACATAATTCCACGTGTTCATTAATAGTTTTGATGAATCTACAATGTAAATAGTCATGAAAATAAAGGAAACGCATTGAATGAGAGTGTGTGTCCAAACTTTTGGCCTGTAATGTAGATCACTTGCATGTTTTCCTTTTATGCTAGTTTTATGTTGTTTTATGTGCATTGTAGCACTTTGAGGTCATTGAGTTGATGTAAAGTGCATTATAAATAAAATGTAGTATTATTATTATTATTATTATTATTATTATTACTTACATTTACTGTGTACTCCCCCAACTCACCATCACCACTCACTCACCCCATCTCTTTCTTTCTTTCTCCCTCTCTACCCCTTTTCTCCCTCTCTCGGCTCCAGACTCTGTGAGCATGGTGAAGCTGCAGAACATGTTCCAGGAGTACGAGCACACCATCCACCGGGAGCGCAGTCGCCACAGCCGGCTGGCCGAGAAGATGAGTCAGCTGGAGCAGGAGCGCACTGAACTCCGCCTCTTGCTGGAGGAGACCCGGGACAGTCAGTCCAACCTGGTGCACCTCAAAATGGAGCTGGAGACCGAGCTCAACAACCTCAGGTCAGCCAGTGCCTCCAACTACACTCTGTAGTTTTTGATAGTTCATATTCTAAACATTTATTTTGGAACACCGGAGTTGAATCCTCCACAGGCTCCCCCATCTCTCCGTAGCCCTTCATGTTCTACTTTCTATTTCCCCCTGGCGCTCTGGCAGATTTTTGCTGAAGCAGGAGCAGGAGAAGCACCACAACGCCTCCATGTTGTATGACAAGACGCGCGAGCAGCTGCGTCGCAAGGAGGAGCAGCAGAGGCTGGAGGAGGAGCAGAAGCAGAAAGTGGAGCTCACCATCCGCAACCTGGAGCTGGAGAAACGCACTCTTATCAACAGCATGAAACAGGTACGCCACCCCTGAACCTCTCTCTCTCTTCACTCTGTCAGCTCTCTTTGTGTTTCTCTCATATTTTGCCTCCCTTCTCGGTCCAAGGGAGTCAGTCTCGTTTTCTGCGTGCTGTTGGAACTGGGTTTTGACATGGTGCAATTTGACCATGGGTTTGGAATGGTTTAGGCTGGGCTTCTGGAGTGGGAATGATCTGGATATGGGGCTTCTGGAGTGGGAATGATCTGGATGTGGGAATGATCTGGATGTGGGGCTTCTGGAGTGGGAATGATCTGGATGTGGGGCTTCTGGAGTGGGAATTATCTGGATGTGGGTTTCTTGTCCCCAGCTGGAGGATGACCGTAACGAGGCCCAGAGGCAGCTGGCTCAGGAGCGGAGCGCTCGCGCTCTCCAGGAGGAGATGCTCAACAGCCACCGCCGCAAGCAGCAGGAGATCGAGGAGGAGAACCGCAAGAACGTCGTCCAAAGCAAAGAGGTAAGTCAGCACATCTCGCTCCAGTGCTGTCGTTAAACCTATCAGAGGCCTGAAAAGTTGGATCCCATCTTTACTCTAGAGCTGATGAAGGTCAGGTTGTGTGTGTAAATGGCAGTAGGCACCAACTGTATGGTGTGCAATGTGACAAAAATGTGGGATGGGTCTGTAATTCCAAAGCGGAGATGTGTAATCATGCATTTGTTTGTTTTGGTGGTTTGTGTATGTTTGTGTTTGGGTTGAGGTTACTTTTGCTGACCCGTGTGCTCCTCAGGTGTTGTCCCAGCTGACGGAGGCCAGTGATCGTGAGCGGGAGATGATGACGCAGGTGGGCGCGCTGCAGGAGGAGCTGCTGACCCTGCGGGCGGAGCTGGAGCGCGAGCAGGCCAGCAGCCGGCAGGAGGAGGGCCGTCTGTCGGAGGAGGGTGAGGCGCTGCGCGAGCGCCTGGAGGACACGCGCCGCGACCTGAAGCTCAGCGAGGAGGCACTGGCCCAGGCCGTCTTCCAGTACAACGGGCAGCTGAGCGCCCTCAAGGCCGAGTGCCAGGTGACCGCCGGCCGCCTGGAGCAGGAGCGGACGTCGCGGCAGCAGCTGGAGACGGAGGCGGAGTCGGTGCGCGTGCGTTTGTCCGGCGCGCTCCAGGAGGTCGAGCGGTGCCAGGCGGCGCGGGCCGAGGCCGAGCGGGCGCTTCAGCGGGAGCGCGAGGAACGCCAGCGGGCGCTGGAGAAGCGCGCCGGCGAGGCGGGCACCCACCGCGACACGGTGCACGAGCTCTCCCAGAAGCTGGGCCAGGCGGAGGCGCGGGCCAACAGCCTGGAGACCGAGTGCCACCGCGCCACGCTGGCACTCACCGAAAAGGGCCTGCTGCTGGACACAGCGGCGCGGGAGCGCGAGCAAGCACTGGTGCGTCTACGCGAGGCAGAGGCGGCGCTGCAGGCCGAGAGGGAGCAGGCCACGCGGGCCGGCGCCCGCCAAGAGGCCACGCAGGAGAGGCTGGCCCAGGCACAGAGCGAGGGCGCGTTGCTCCGCCAGCAGCTGGAGGAGGTGCAGAGCAAGGGCATGGTCAAGGAGCGGGCAGTGACAGACGCACAGGAGCGCTTTAGCGACATTCTGGACAAGCTGCGCTCGGACTGTGAGGAGAGGGTGCAGTTGATTGAAGAGAGGAGCAAAGAGCTGGCTGAGAAGAACGCTGACCTTCGAGACCAGAACCACAAACTGGACCAGGAGAAGGCCGACAGAGAGGTAAAGATAGCCACAATAGTGGCTCTTTTAGTGTTTGACCGCTGTATTGTAAACCCTTTTTGTGATCTTGTGTATACTCTGGCTGCTTTGAAGCTCATGATGGTCCAAGCTGAATCGTAGTCATGATTCCTTTTCAGACCGCTCTAAGGCAGTTGCAACAGGAGTTGGCTGACTCATTGAAAAAGCTGTCAATGTGTGAGGCATCACTTGAGGTCAACACACGTTATCGCAGCGACCTAGAAGAGGAGAAGGCGCGCACCTTGAAAGACATGGACCGACTGAAGACCAAGGTAAAATTCTTCATTGCTATCTCTACTGTTGCAGCTACTACTGCTGTTGCTCCTGCTGTCATTACCACTAGTAGTATGACAACTTTTGCATTATTACCACTAGCACTAGGACAACTCTTGCACCATTAACACTAGTATTAGGACAACTCTTGCATCATTCATGTGACAAAATTGTGTTGGGTGTTTTCCTAATTTCAGCTTCAGGAAAGTGAAGACCAGTTTGTGCAGGCTGAACGGCGCATCAACAGCTTGAAGTGCAGCCTGGACGAGAAGGAGCGCGAGGTGATCGCCTCATCACAGAAACTCCAGGAGGTGCTGTCCGCCTCAGCTGCCTCGGAGAAGACCATCAAGCAGCTGGAGGAGGCCATGCAGAGGTTAAGCTACCACGCTGCTCCACACTCCTGTACCTCTTTACATTAACCAAGTACTTTATATGATGTTCAGTGTAATCAAGATGAATAGGAACTAAAATCATGGTAAACAATTTTTTTCCCTCACCCACATGTACGTAGTTTTTTGCATATTCAGTCTGTCATAACTGGTTCTGCCAGTTTAGTCTTTGAATGACATTGTGGGTCAACTGTCAACAAATTACTTTGTGCAGTGACCACAGGTCTAAAATTAGCAGGATGAGTGAAAACCCTTTTGGCAGTCACCTGAGCACCCAGTGAAATCCCTTCTAAAATGGCACCTGTGCCAGACGTGGTTAAGGTGAGGTGAAGAGTTAGGGCGTCAGTGCTAGTTAGCGTTAGCTAATGTGATTATGACCTCACGCTCACAGGCTGGAGATTGACAATGCCAGGCTTGAGGCGGCCGCCAAGCAGCAGTCCAATCGCCTCGAGGTGCTACAGAAAGGAACCCAAGAAGCTGCAGCGGTGAGTGTCCGTCAATTTGTTCCTCATTTCTATTTGTCGTCATCTTCATTTAATACCCTTTAGCGGTACATTCGTAGATGGCGTCTAGTGGTCTTTTATTAGTGGTCATTTTTTGCTAGTGGTTGAGCCATAAGGTAATTAAGTAAGGCTTAATTTGGTGTTAACATGCCGTGCTCCATCGTTAGGTTGAATAAGAAGGTAAGTCCTCGGTAAGAAGTCATACGTCGCTCAGTTCCGTTCTGATTTTTCATTCAATATAGAAGATATGGGCAGAGAACTGGCTGAGGAGTTTTTTGGAATGTATTGAAATGGAGACCCATTGTCTTTTCACAGCCACCAGACTCTTCAGCAGGAGGAGGGGTTGGTATCTGAGATGTAGTGGCTTGTCCTAGCTCATCCTCTCATTGAGTTTCTTGTTTGCTGTGTTTGATTTCTCCTTTCAACCCTTCTGTAAATGGAAACGTGTATTTCAACTGGCTTAAAGCAATCAGGGATGCACACTGGTCTCTGTTTGTGCGGGAACTAATTCAAAGGCATTGTCGTTTGATAATGTGATTTCCATGACTTTGAATTTTCCCTACTGGGTGATTTTTATTTATTTTTTCCCCTCTTGGTGGTGGCTGTTCTTCATAAATTGGACCAACTCCTGGTAGACCTTGAATGATCCTATCGATTCCATCCCTCTATTTATTTGTCTCCTGGGACCTTCAGTTAGACTTAATTATTTGTCTTTATGCACAAAGCATGCGTCTATGTTCTTTAGATTTGACAACTGTCACAGGGTCAGTGTGTAGCTACCCTTGACTTAAGTTCATTCGTTATTTCTGTGCCTCTTTCTTAGGTACGAAATCGCTTGGAGGATCTTGTGACAAATCTGCAGAGCAGCAAGATGACCTTGGAGGACCAACTTAACCGTGAGGTGCATGTCTTTTCCTGTCTATCTGCTATGAAAATGGTTCTTTTGGTGGCATTCAGATCAGCCCAATTTAGTCCAGCTCAGTACCTTTGAATTGTATGGTATTTGAATCGTATTGTTACCAAGGGGTAAAGACACATATACACTGCAGCACATCAGTAAAAGGGACACCAAGCGGTGGACTTAAAGGGCACCTTCTACACACTCCTATTAAACACTGCCCACCTGCTCCCAGATACAGAAGCAGAGTCTGCTGAGCCATACTGCCCAGGACTCGCAGGCTCTGTGGGAGGAGGAGCTGAAGAGCCGCTCGCGAATTGGCATCCGACTAGCGGAGCTGGAGAAGGAGAAAGGAGAGCTCAGCACCCAGGTGAGTACTGACAAAAAAGACACATGGTGAGTACTGACCAAAGAGACACATGGTGAGTACTGACCAAAGAGACTCATGGGAAGGAATACAGAGCATGTACTTGATGGCAGAGTGCTTGTTGGTGAAGCTCTTGAACTTAACAGGTAACATTTAATTGCATGTGGTGTAATATAAATCATATTTGATGATCAAATTAAGCCATAAGCCCTTAGAGGCCGTAGGTCACAGCTAATGGGCGTTGTTAGGCACGACGAGCAGCTGAGTGATTTCTAAAATCACTGTAACCTACGGGCTCAAGTGGCTTATTGCTTTTCTAAAATGGTTACCACATACTGTATACCTGGCACAAAAATAAAGGTATGGCAACAAGAGATTTGAACGATTTATTCATAGATAATCATTCTTCCACCAGGAATTATATTCCCTCTATCAGAGTGATTGCTAAACAACGTTGAGATGCAGCAACTTGTATCAATTTGTGGTATCGCAGTAATAGAAAACGAAACTCGGTCAACGTGTGGAGGTGTGTATCGGCATCGAACGTGATCCAGCCAATCATCATTAAGGACCGGAACTATCGGTTTTAGAGTTGTATTTTATACTCAGTACTCAGTATTCATTAGATAATTAGATAAATTTTTGAAGGGATTACTGGTGATTATTGGTGAGTGGAATTAATGGTTTGTCTGTGCTGCAGATGGAGCTGGAGAGGAAGAAGGCCAAGAAGATTGGTGAGCAGAAAAAGTCTGTGGATACCCGGCTGGAGCAGGAGATGAAGAGAAACACCGAACTCCAGAAAGAAATGTACAGGTGACACCTTACTGCCTTTGAACCCTGCCACTGCCAGCCCACCTGTAGACGTCCTCGTGTGTAGTGCCGCGCCCCGGTGTTTGTGGGAGCCACTACCAGCTCACCTGTAGACAATCTTGTGTGTAGTGTGCCACTCCTCTTGTTCCTGTCACAGTGGCCTTGTGGCGTGTTGTGTGACGAGATCTGTAGTGTGTCCCTGTGCTTTGGTGGTATGTATTAGATCTGTCATGGGCAGAGTTTGTTTAGTAAATTGGTGTCATGGGCAGAGTTCAGCTGTCTGTTTACAATGCAGACCTGCCAACCTGTACGCATTTTGCGTAGCAACCACGCATTTTTCACATCAAAATACGATTTTTTACTTAAAACTATGCAAAACGAGCAGACATCCAACTTCTCCGGAAAGCTCCTTGAGCGTGTGAATCTCCCGCTAATATATTTCATGCAAGGGTGAGATACAGGGAGAAAGTGACAAGTGAGAATGACCGGCAAAGCATAGTGGCCTCTCTTTATGTTATTTTTTCTTCAGCCAGTTTAACAAGTGTTCACTCGCAAATTCGCGTTCCCCTACCTGCCGTTTTGCTGTGAAACTAAAAATATTCCACTGAGTGCGATTGTAAATTCACCTAGGCCTAATAGTTTGACTATGTCTTGGAAAGTTATTACTTGTTCACAAGTTGTTTCAGTTAGCATATTTTCAATGTGTCGCTGATGGTTAAAGTTTTCATAACTAAGGTGCTAATGGAGCGCGGACCTTTCCAAGGCAAATGCAGCCATTAACAACGAGTCTGAAAGTGGACCAAGGAACACTCATTAATGAGTGTTCAATTTGTTTTTTTCTTTGGAGCATATGGATCCTTCTTCTTGATTATTAGCGTGAAAACAAGTGTGAACAAATAATAGGCTTACAGACGGAGATCGCGCACCTATCACTAGTTGTGATAATGTATGCCTAATGCCTAATCATTGCAGCCTCACAGATGGCAGAAAGACACCGCGATCTGAAAGAAACTTGAGTGCACGTGCAAGTGAAATTCTTTAAAAGCAATCAGTAGTTTGCATTAGTCAGCAGGTAATAATTGAACAATATTTTTTTTTTTCAAATAAACAAAACATGTAGGTTATTGTGAGTAAAGGGATAGACTACACATTGACAACAGCAGATGTCCATAAGCCTCTATCTACTGTAGCCTACATCCAGGTGAATTAGATAGGCTATGTTGGCATAACATGGGTGATCGATGTATTTCTTTACAAAATAAATCTTTAATAATGGATTGAAAAGAGGTATAATACCAGGCATGATCGAATAGGGCCCACATAAAAGAAAATGGACAACATACCCACATCAGTGCCTATCAAAACAAGTGGTTTTCATAGGTCAGGGTTGTTAGGCTCTAAAACAGATTGTCAACATTATAGAGATACTGTAAAAGATTCAGTTTGGATCCCATTTAGGTAGATATTCAACATTAAAGATGGGTCGCTATCCAAAATGTGTCTTGCGAGTATAGCTACGTCTGTTTTTGGCTGCATGCATGAAGGCCGACGTGAGCAATTCTTTTTTTCTCGGCTCGAGGTGCTACTCAAAAAAAATCTTCAAGGTTGGCAGGTCTGACAATGAGATTTTGCACAGCATCCAATAAGACTGAACAGCAATTTAGCCTATGTATTTATCTTTTTTAAGTTCCGTTAATGCCTAAAGACCTTCCCAACATTCGCTTTGCGTTGGAGTCCTTTTCGCCCTGTCAGGACTTATTTTCTGATAACGACTGGCAGACAATCCATTTCCCTTGAATTGGACTTAAAACATTAAAGCTTACATGAAACATCTCATCTAGTCTGGATAGAGTCAGCGTGCATTGAGGGTATAAATGGCAAATGACCATGTCTATGTGTTAATGCAGTGTGTTTGCTTTGCAGGCTGAGGACGTTGGTAAAGACGGCTAAGAAGAAGCTGCGAGAGCAGGATGGTGGAGAGCTGGCCTCCCCTCTCACGTCTCTCAGGGGGGACCTGGGCCAGAGGCAGTCGGACACCGAGTCCGCCATCAGCCGCATGAAGGCCAAGGTGCGGGCCAGTCGAGAAATTGAGCTGTTGTGCTGAGCATTTTATTACTGGTTACCCTCGGCTAATTATCGGAGTCCTGCTGAGCCTTGAGCTTTATCTCCCATTTGCTAAAGTTTTTCACTTGCCACTCCAAAATAATTGTGTTGCATCCACATCATGCACAAGTAATTATTAATGCTACATTATATACAGTCTCTTGCAACAGTATTTGACCATCACTCCCTGACCCCCATGACTTATTTGGTGCTAAAATCAGGCCAAACCTGTACAGCGTCTCTTTGGCTTTAATACCCACATACCCTGGGTTTGTTATACAGTATGTCCTCTGCCTCATGGTCTCCTCTCGTGTCCTGTCCGCGTCTCCTTGTGCTGCCGGTAGGTGGACGAGCTTCAGCTGCAGCTGGAGAAGGAGGCGTCGCGCTGCAGCCGCCTGGAGCAGGTGAACGGGGAGCTGAAGGAGCAGCTGGCCGCGCTGAAGGGCCTGAGCCGCAGTCACGAGCGGCTGGAGCGTAGCAAGCGGCAGCTGGAGGAGGAGCTGTCCGGCCTGCGGCGCCAGGTGGAGAGCGGTGTCATGGACCAGAGCCAGGCCGAGCAGTACCGCCGCGAGACAGAGGATCGCGCCCGCCAGGAGATCCGTCACAAGCTGGAGGAGGTCAACCTCTTTCTGCAGGTATCGTCTCCCCAATGCACACACCTTAGAGGAAAACTCTGGTGATTTTATCACACATCATCGTTTCTCGAGCTCACTGAGGGCTGTCGGTACGAAAAACAAAAAACAAATCAATGCTACCCAGCTCGAGTTGCTACAGCCAAGCATCTTTAAAATCATGCCCCCAGAGTGTAGCACTGTAGCTGCCCCCAGAGTGTAGCGCTGTAGCTGCCCCCAGAGTGTAGCACTGTAGCTGCCCCCAGAGTGTAGCGCTGTAGCTGCCCCCAGAGTGTAGCGCTGTAGCTGCCCCCAGAGTGTAGCGCTGTAGCTGCCCCCAGAGTGTAGCGCCCAGAGTGTAGCACTGTATCTGCCCCCAGAGTGTAGCACTGTAGCTGCCTGGCTGTTCGTTTTTTTAGTACCGACAGTACTCGGTGACCTCGAGAAACAGAGATATCTGTGAAAAATCGCCAGAATTTTCCTTTAACAATACATAATGCTGGAACCAAATGGCCTGTAAACAAACATGGCCTACTTTTCTAATTGTCTTTTAATGTATCGGAACTCCCCCTATTACCGTCGGTCCCGTATTTCCGCCATCTTGCGTGTATGTGTCACTTAATATCCATTTCTATACAAACCAAGACGGCGGACTCCTAAAGAAACGCAACCACCCACACCATAGGTGTATCTAAATTAGCTATGTACCAAAAATGACATTTTACCATGACTCGAAGAGCTGTAAACAGTGTTGTAAGGCTGCGTGTACACAACCGCTTGGAGCTCCAGTGGAATTTTAATTTCATGACGAGAATTCTCGGTCTAACCGTTCATGTGCCGTTGAAACGGCGTAAATAGGCGACCCATCAGGCCAGCACTATAACTCCGAGCATGGTAAACAAAATCAGATATTTCAGGCAGTAAATGCTCCCGTTAAGAACCAAACCAGATTTTGTTCAAATCTACACACCTATGGCCACTGAAAAATGTAAGGTAATTGGGGGTGTTGTACGATAATGTACTGGTGCAAACAGCTGTCTGGAGTATTGATGTTTGGAATCATCACTTCTTAGCAGTGATCATGCATTGCATTTGACCACTCCAGGCACACATAGGCCTATTTTTTTCTGAAGTGTAAAGAGAATGGATGAGTGTGTCTGTAAGAGCATGTCTGTAACCGTCTCCCCTGGTCTGTCCAGACCCAGGCCGCCTCTCAGGAAGCTCTGGAACAAATCAAGGCCGCCAACGAGGCCAGCCAGCGGACACAGCTGGAGCAGCGCATCAAGGAGCTGGAAGTGGAGCTGGCGCGCACACGGAGCACCCAGCAGGACAGCGCTATGCAGCGCGAGTCCAGCCGTGCCGAGCTCGAGCGCTACCGCCAACTCTACGCTGACGAGCTGCGTCTGCGCAAGTCCCTGGCGGCCAAGCTGGATCGGTGAGTGAGTGAGTGTGTGTGGCTGGCAGGCACTCGGACGCAGCTTAAGTCACATCGAGCAGCTTTTTGCAGTATTACTTGCTGACGCAGGTATCCTCCTTATCTGGTATCAGGTTTTATAATATAGCTTACTAAAGGCAGTGATGTAGGAACTGATATGTTGTCATATATTAAGTATGTTAAGGTGGTGTGTCCCATATAATTAGGCCTGTAATGTTTCCTTATAGTAATGTTTGCATGTCCTCTGTCCTGACACTTCTGTTACTTCTAGTATAGTGAACATGCACTCTGAGCACAGTGAGTTTAAATGCGTGTGTGTGTGTGTGATGGTAGATGTAATGAGCGTCTGGCGGAGGCCAACACCAAGCTCCTGAGCGAGCGGCACCGGAGCAAGTCCCTCATCGCCAGCAGCATAGTGAACGGCAGCCTGGGGGCCCCCTCGGTGGAGGTGGGCTCTCTTGGGTCACTGGGGGCCTATGGGGGCACCCTGGGGCCCCTCAATAGGAGCCTGGGGTTGGGGGGGACCCTACTGGGCACCGTAGATCCCCAGACCAGCCGAGTAGAAGCTTATCTGGCTAAGGTGAGTTGCTGTGACTGGCTGCGCATACAAAAAGCATGCACTCAGATGTATACACACACACACACACACACACACACACACACACACACACACAGTTATAGTCTTGTGCTTAATGACCTGTTACAAGACATGGTTTTGTTTCATACATTACCATTTAATGTTCATCTTCACAATCACTGTGAATCACAACATGAATTCATTCAAACTCAGGAATATTTAGTATAACTTCTGTCTACAAGGAGTGAGGGGATCTCTCCTGCTCTACCCCCCCTGTGTGTCTCGCTGCACATAGCTAACACTTCTAGCTAGCACACAGCTCTCGATACAGCGTCTTTGACTCTACTCCACGCAGCTCCTTTGACTCTACTCTGCTCCACACAGCTCCTTTGACTCTACTCTCCTCCACACAGCTCCTTTGACTCTACTCTGCTCCACACAGCTCCTTTGACTCTACTCTGCTCCACACAGCTTCTTTGACTCTACTCTCTTTCTGTACTCAAGTGTCCTGTAAAAGGACACCATGCTTAACCTCTTCTGTTTCTTGCTCCTTCAGCTCCTAGCTCAAAAGTCTGTCTCTCACCTCTCCTCACTTCAGCCAGATTCATGACCAGGTGTGTAGTGGCGTGTAGCAGACTGGCCTGCTTCCCCTCTCCTTTTTCACTCCTCTCCCTTTCCTGCGCTTGGCCTGCACAAACACTCCATCTCAACATGGTGCCAGTGTAGTTACAGTTTAGCTTGTGGACCTAGTTACAGGTCTAGGTACACCTGGCATTAGAATGATCACAGTAGCCATTGTAGGTCACATTGTCCCTTTCCTCAGTGGTTGTTGATTTTAAGTCTTTGCATTTTAATAGTTTGGGTACCCCAGATTCAAAAACAGGCAATGTGTCAATATTCCGTTCATATGTCACATTTTATCATCCCCAGAAGTCCCATTAAAGTCACACAAAAAAAAAACCTGTCAGCGATTGCTTCAGGTACAAAACAAATGATAGAGTAGTGTAGTATCAGAGTATTTGACATTGTGATACATTTAAGGCTTTCCAAAAGCTCTGTCTTTGAGCAACATGCTCCCCCTAAGTGATGGGAGGTTGCACTCTAAAATACATCAGTGCCGCTGCATTTTTAATTAGCTTTGCTGATAAGTCGCTCCTTAAGTAGCAGGAAGAGAGATGTCCGACCACAAACACCACTGTGTGGCTAATCCCTTTTGTTCACTTGTAGATGCCAGAATGCCACTGTGCTTCCATGATCTGTGCTGAGCAGCAAGGCACTGCTCACACACAGCATATGGAATTCAGAGGCTTTAGCAAGTAAATAAAACGCTAAACAAGCTAATGGGACAAACTGAACATCGTGTTTATCGCACCTGTACATTTGTCCTCGAAAGAGGCTGAATTCCTGCTGGAGTGAAGACTTGAGTATCAAACAGCATGACTCATTGCACACATTCAGAATGCCGCCCTCAGTCACTCTGCCTTTGGGATATCTACAGGATTAAAGCAATTAAGAAGAGCATGTTCTTTTCTGAGGTCAGGATGCTTAACTTCTCCATAAGTGACCTGGGAAGATTTTCCACATGCTTCTGCATGGTTTTCCTTCATCTTTTCAGTACATGAGATCTTATCCATGATAACTATACCTGTATGGCATTAAAAAAATACTATTTCTACATCACCAGGTCATTAGATTTCTACATCACCAGGTCACTAGTAAGCTGACATGCATGCAGTCGGCCCTGATTTCATATTTGCAGTGCCCCTCCCCATCACTCATTGGAATTTTGTTTCATCCTCAAATCATTTGACTTTTCTTCTGTTTTTTTCTGTTCCGTTATCAACACTTCATTTCATGCTGAAGTAAGTGAGTGTCCCAAGTCAGTCCCTACAGATTATTTTGAGAAATAAAACCGATTTAGAGTTTGGAATCTTACAGCCTACAAAAGTATGATCTTTTGTGGGACATTGTCAAAGTCCTTGTGTTGTGCACATGGGTCAATGCATGTTCTTTCCTAACAGATGCAGAGTGAATTGGAGAAAAACATATCAAAGGAGTTGGACCATGGTGAGTGCTTGAAAAATACCATAAACCATTCATTTACAGATTCCTCCATGATCGAGTTATATAGCTTCATGACGGTAATATAGCTTCATGACGGTAGCTGCAAGCGTTATGTATTATGAGCCACAAGATTGGGCCGGTTTTGAGCCTTTGCTCTGTTGCCCACAGCGACCGCAGAGCTGGACGGAGCTTCGCCACGCCTGTCCCCCGTGGGCTCGGCCTGTGGCTCCCAGAAGAGTCTGGCGCTGGACCAGGACCCTGTGAGCAGAGCCACGCAGCAGTACCTGGAGGTGCTCAAGAAGAACTACATGATCTGACACCCCCTTGAGATTCTTGTTTACACACACACACACACACACACACACACACACACACACACACACACACACACACACACACAACCAACCAACTACAGACAAGGCCAAAGCCTAGCTGCCCATTGCCACTACATTTCCTTTTGTACGTGTGTGGTTATTTATTCCGGCTTTTACACAAGAGGATGAGAAAAAGATGATGCACATTGCACTTAAAATGCTCAGGAGCAAAGGGTGAAACGGAGTTATGTTTAGTGTATTGTCTGTGAAGCCATATTTTAAAAACTGCTATGGGTACGTGTGGAGTTGAACTCCTGATGCTTTCATTATATTTTTATTTGACCTGTGATGGTAATTATGGTTGTCTTTTGATGTGGTTGTGTAAAATCTTATTTGTTTTTTGTAGTAAATATGAGTATTATAAGTGTACCATACATATTAATGCCAAGTTACCAATCATATTTGGGACTTAATTTGTTATGGTGCAATATATTTTTTGTCTAGTGAGTTGGTGTTATGGTCAAGAAAAAAACAATCTGAAAACGCCTGTTTTTTGTAAAAACAGAAGATATACTTGAATGATACATGACTAGATCATCTGGTTATCCAGGGTACTATAAGCTGTTACTGTAATTCTATATTTGGACTAAATATTGATGCCTATCATTAAACTTCACTAAATCCTGAGCTCTTCAGTATTTTAGAGTGTGGAGTATTAAGCAGTCTACTAAAGATATACTTTACAGAAACCGTGACTTCTTCCTGTCAGGTCACCATGGTCTTCAAAGTAGTTTGCTATATAATCCTTAACAAGTTTTTTTCAAATTCAGCAAAATGCTCCCTACAATCCTATAGCTGTTTTTGTGCTCTGGGAATAAAATACTAAAGGATTCAAACACAGTTTAGGCTCTTTAATGTGAAACATTCGCCGTGGCTTAAAGGCTGTGCGCCAGCTGCATTCAGTAGTCTTTTTTTGCTTAGGAACGTTCTTGTAGTAGGAAATGATCCAGATATGTTAGTGATAAGACCTGTTTGGTTCTCTCTATATGCTTAGGAAAGGTGCCACAATGCTTCCGTTCAAATCTCCTTTATATATTAAATATTTATATTAGCATATGGTACATTGGAGCGTCCTTGACGGAAGGAAAGATGATACGGCTCCTACACAAAGCTGCGTGCGTTGCGTTGCTGGAGACGCATCACATTCACTTTACATGGGCTCACGTCATCCGTTGCCGAACTGAATTGTGGGTCCGTTGCGTCGCGTTTCTCCCGCCGCTCGCGTTGAGAAGTTCAGCCAAAGATTGTTAAAGGGGTGGTTCAGGATTTTGGACATAAGACCTTATTTCCAAGTAAGCAAGTGTGATATTTATCAGTGGAGACCGTTTTTCAGCATGTTTCATCCAGTCCTTCTAATTGCAGAGTTCGCAGGTGCTAGGCTAGCGCAAGTCAACGGTATGTGCTAGCCTGCCACTAAAGACAGTCTTACCCACTCCAAAGTACACCTGAGGCAAATTCCAGACAATCGATGTAAATGTCTGTGTTGATAGAATAGTGTAAGAAATACAACTACCCTTGCATCGCGTTGCAATAGTTATACTTTGGTCCCTAAAGCTGTTAGTAGTCATTTTGCAACTCAGCGGCGGACTGATATTACCAAGGCTACTACTAGGTATCCCCATTGGAGTGCGCTTTACTTTTTAACCGGAGAAAGTATAATTCCGCCGCTGCTAAGAAACTAGTCCCCAAAATGTAATGCGATCGTTGAAATGCAAGGATAGAATAACGTTAGAAATAACACTGTCAATACAGACATTTACATCGATAGTCTGGCGTTATAATTTATTTGCCTCGGGTGTACTTTGGAGTGGGTAAGACTGTCTTTAGTGGCAGGCTAGCACATACTGTTGACTTGCGCTAGCCTAGCACCTGCGAACTCTGCAATTAGGGACTGGATGAAACGTGTTGAAAAACGGTCTCCACTGATAAATATCACACTTGCTTACTTGGAAATGAGGTCCTATGTCCAAAATCCTGAACCACCCCTTTAAGGCTCCGCCTTAACAATCTTTGGTTCAGCTGTGATGGCACCGGCCAATCAAATACTATACTTCAAGTCATTTGCATAGCTACCGTCGGGAACACCCACTGGCATGCGTTGACGGAACGCAACTGTGTGTAGGACCCGAAAGTGGATAGAAAACGGCAATAACGGCTCCCACACACAGCTGCGTTCCGTCAACGCATTCCAGTGGGTGTTCCCGACGGTAGCTATGCAAATGACTTGAAGTAAAACCGTAATGTGATTGGTTGGTGCCGTCCGTGGATTAACTTGATTGGCGGTGCCGTCTGTCGGTGCAGCAACAGCTGAACTCCTCAACGCGAGCAGCGGGAGAAACGCAGCGGCGGACCCACAATTCAGTTCGGCAACGGATCACGTGAGCCCATTTAAAGTGAATGGGATGCGTCTCCAGCAACGCGATGCACGCAGCTGTGTGTGGGAGCCGTAATACAGTAAGTCCTGCAGCAGGAGCATGGAAGAGAAGGATGTACTTTGGCTAGCTAAACATGTCAACAATGTTTTGCTAGAATTGTAGACTGCCTTTAAAAGGTAGCATATGTGCCCTGTTAAGTGTCTTTTTTCAAAAACAAAGGCTAAAATCATGGACCTATAACTACAAAAATACAGAAATTTAAAATATAAACTTTTATTAACAAATATGGAAAATCATAATACAATACTTCAAATATATAAAACCACGCAGCATTATCTACACAACCAAATATGATTTGTAATCATAATTAAGCATTAAAAAATGACCATGGAGACTGTTTACACATAAAGCAGCATTAACCTACCCACAGTTTCCTTCAGTCAGACTAGGCACATTTGGAAGTATATTAAGGCAAGGATATCCTTAATAAAAGATACACAGTTGGATATGTTATCCATAACTGCTAATTGATAGCTACTTTGACCCATCAACTGCAGATAACGGACACTTTGTCTTTGACCTAATTGCCTCAGCAGTATCTGAGGTCGTTCTCCAGTCCGTAGATTTTGGCCTTCAGAGTCTTCAGTTCTCCTTGTACCTTTTTGGTGCGGGCGTTGGTCTGTCGTACTTCATGTAGAATGGCCAGGTCCTGATCTGGCCCCACATTTAGAGTCACCTAAACAGGGCAGATTATTGGGTTCATTGGTAAAACATACCAGTGCACGGCTTTTAAGTTCAATACAGGAAAGCTGAATAAAACTGTTTTCTCATTTGTGGTCACATCACTCAATATATCAAAAGTGATATGCCATCCTACCTTAAAGAGCTGTTTCTCCACATCCTTCAGTTTTAGTCTCAAATGTTTGATGTCTGTCTTGAAGCCCTCAACCTCCATTACTCGCCTCTTCTCCAGGGCCTCATAACGCTGAGTCATCATCTGCAAACGCTTTGCTATCTTAGTGGACCGCTCCTATACAAACACACAATGTCAGTGAGTACCGCTCCTATATACAGACACAATGTCAGTGAGTACCGTACCCATAACAAAGACACAATCGATTGCTCTCACAACACACATTCTGTTTGTGAACACCACTTCATTGTGCTTTGACTTTATGGTGGGGTAAAACCTGGTTGGCTCACCTGAAAGATTTCTTTACCCACATCTCCCTCTTCTCTGATTTGTGCCAGTTCTGTTTCTAAACCCACACACTGCTCGCGGTACATGTCTGCCAGTTTGTGGGCCTGCTTCAGCTCCTCGCTCAGTGCCTGGGGAACAAATCATTCCACAGCTGAACACCACACACTAAGATATGTATTTTGTTTCATAATATGTATATTACAAGGAACTTTAAAGTTGACCTCATATACAGCTGGTCATGCAGATCTGGTTAATGAACAGTGTCCTTTCTATATGGTTGCCATGGTACACAAAGTTTAAGACTGACCATGTACTGTGATGTCTCTCCAAATGTGGTGTCCCAGACTGAGGCACACTCACCCGAATCTCCTCCTGATGCATCTGTTGGGACTCTGGCGGTGCCTGGGCGAGACGCTGCGGTGCTGTGGCTCGTCCCGGTCTGTCCAGGCCACCGCGGCCACTCTGGAGCTTCTCGTGACAGGTGTCGAGCTGCCGCAGGAGCCGGTCCTTCTCCACCATCCAGCCCTTCTCATGGGTGCGGCTGTCGAACTTCAGCTGCAGGAAGTCCCTGGTGCTCTCGTACAGCAGGGTCTGTGTGCGCTGGAGCCTGCGAGACCATTATGGTAAATCCATAATCCAAGAACATTACGCAGCCACTTATGTTATATTACATTAGTGAACACATTTGCCACAAGTTACAAACCGCGTCCCTGTCAACACCCATAAGGGATATGCTCCACTATCAGTGGCAACAGCAAATAAAGCACAGTGAGGTGGGGTCAGAGGACAGCTGACAAAGGGGTGATGACTTACTTGTTAGTGAGAGCCGTGATGCGGTCTTGGTCTCTCTGGTGCTGAACCTGAACCTCCTCCACGCGGATGCGCCGGTCCTCCAGGAGCGACTCCACCTGTTCTTTAGCCAGACGCGTCTGCTCCTCCATCTGGGCCTGGAGCGCCTCCACCTGGACATCACCAGGATTGCAGCATTAACGTTACACTACATCTAAAATGATACGCTGCATAAGGCTACAGAAGTATAAGTCTGTATTTAAAAATATTTACACATGCATTAGAGAGTGCTGCCTTATACCTGCAGCAGCAAGGTCTGGTTGTCTTTCTTGTACTGTTCTGCTGTCTCGCCACTCTCCACTCCTTCTCTGGAGAGCTTCTTACTGGTTTCTAGATAGGGGGGCAGGAGCATTAGCAAAATTAAGAGATTGCTGCTATGATGCTATAAGAAGATTTGGAGCATCAGCTACTTCTCACAGATTAGGATAGGATTTAGTGCTTATTAATATTACTTTACTTCCAAAGCTTGATCAACAGCAGAGTTCAAGACTTGTATGATACCTTTTGTGAAACAGGATCACTGTATTTTTGATTGGTAAATGTGACTACAGACATGATGCTTTTAGGGTAAAATATAAAAGACATGCAAAAAATAACCTTTAGCAGCTTTTGATTTTGAAACCTTCCACTGATCCTGAGGCCTTGGCTGCACCTTATTCTGAGGAATTGTGATCTAATCAAAGACGAGACAACACAAAAAAACATGCAACTGTAAGAGGTAGTATAACTTTTCATCAGTATTCTATTATTCATCCACTGAAGACCATATCAGCTTAATGGAAAGTGAGATTTTCATGGTTAACCTTGTTTGGAGGCTCTCGGTGAAAGTAAGTGATCTCCCCAACATCTGGACCCACCAGTGCCAAAAGATGCTGGATTTTCTTTCTGTCCTCCAACTCTCTGTGGATGGTAAAGTTGTATATTGGCAACTTACCTAAGATAATCATACTAAGATGTATATTTGAAGAAACACCATGGAACAAGTTGCCACTAAACACACGTTGTCTACTTGTTACCATGGTGTATGATGAAACACTAAAAAACAAACTATAAAGAGCTGACCTGATTTTCAAACGGTCATTTTCTGCGTACAAGCGCAGTGCTTGTTCTCGCTCTTGGAAGAGATAGACCTGCATGTCGCTTAGTGCCTTCTGAAGCTCCGCAATCTCTCCCTCGCGCTGTCGGACCTCCCACTGGAGTTTATGCTGTATGCACACATCCAAATGTCCAGTCACAAAAATGTTATACACAAACACATAGCATGGCCACACACAAAGTTCAGGCTGAAATAGAGCACCTGATCTTCTGTAGAGCTTCTGTACTTCTCCAGCATCTGCAGGAGGTCCTCATGTTCCCCATCAAACTGAGCCACCTTCTGCCTGTAGAACTCCAGCAACTCACGAGATGGCCGGAGGTAGGCCAGACGCTCAGTGATTGGAGGCAGAGGTGAGTCAACCTCCTGGCTTTGATTAAGAATATAGCTGCAAACAAACACACACATACACACATACAGTATATTAGACATTGTGTCTGTATAGAAAGCCCTACAATGGTGAGTACACACACACACACACACACAGGTACGACATTCTACAATAAAAAAAAATAATGCAGAGGACACCATCATACTTGCTGGGACCTGCATCTCGGGTTGGTGGTGATTCCATCACTTAGAGTGAATGTGCAACAATTCACATGCAGAATTTCCTGTAAGTAACACCATCAAACAAACCATTATTGTTGACAAGAGGCTGTTTTCTCAAAAGGCTCCAGTATGTAACGTTATGTATCTATTTAATTCAATCAACTGTCACTGGACGTTTAACATGGCATGCGAATATTTGAAATATAATTTTTGCACGTTGGTTAGCTAAACAAAAATGTAGATATTTGCGTTAACAATAAAATGTGGATACAAGTGTAATTTAAGATTACTGATGTCACTCATTCCTGCATATTTTTGAAGAAAACAGCCTGTCACTATCTGAAGCCCTCTTTGTTTACAAATCACTCTCTAGCGTAAGCATTACGCGACAGGGGCGGGAGGTTTAAACAGCGCAGCTTCACCAAATTGACCTTTAAAGTAGACAAAAATATCCCATGATGTGGTTATGGACATATTATGATAGAACCGCATAATAGTTACAAACCAAGTTGACACATCAAGTTATCCACTTGGACAAACCTGACGTTAACGTTACTTAGCGACTGCTAACGTTACTGTTAAAGCATTAGCTAGCCACCCTACACTAGCTCAGGAGCTTCAACCTAATGTTTGAAATACTGACATTCTTTAGGTGAAGCTTATTCCTTAACTTAAACATAAAGAGCTGTCATGGTCCCAAAAGCTACTTCTAGACGAAAAATATCATCCTACCTTTAATATTTCTGCCCTGAACGTTTCTGCAACAAAATGCAACAACCAGTGGCAACAACAAAAACGCCGGAAACTGTCATATATTTTCCGGAAATTATAGATTAAAGGCCCTCGTATGTTCTGTCATTTAGAAAATGAAAAACACTATGACTAACACTACACTATAGACGTTTTTTTTTGTTTTTAGTTTTTTAGTTGTTTAGTTAGTTTAGTTTAGCAGAGTGAACAACTTTGAAGCAATAGTAAGAGTGTGGTAGACATTTATGTTGCCATCGTGCGTGTTATCACCTTGGGGTTCGTGGTAGCGTATACTTTGCGCAGTCAGACTTCACTCTTCATTCAGTTTCACTCCTGCGCAATGCAACCCAGTGTAGTCATAGGATGTTTTTAAATACATGCGGCTGGAGCTTGTTGAAGCGAGTTATTTTCTGTTTGGCAATGCACTTCGTGCGTTAGGGTAGCCCGTAAACTGAAACGGGTGAGCCACGTTGGAAACATGGCAGAGTTTTTCACTCGATTGAATTTTATTAAATTGGGTTGGCGATTTCTCAGCACCAGTAGTTTGGGGAGGAGCCCTGTCCATGTGCCACCTGCCTCTCAACGCTTCTACAGTAGCGTTATAGTAAGTTGATGCTAGCTAACGAAACGATAAATGTGTTTACTGACTGGTTATGCATTGCTTATAATGCATTGCTAACAGCTTTCTCAGCTCAACATTTCCTTGTATATCATTGCGTTGACACAGCTTAAAAGTATAACGTAGGATAGACCACAGCTGGGTAATTTCACTTAGGCAGCTATAATAAGGTATTCCATCTCACTAGACTCATCAAGCACAGATTGCACATCAGTCTTGCTTTGCTGTTGTTAAATGTGATCAACTGTTAACTTACATCGTGACATTATGTCGTTGGCTCTCATTACATGTTGTAATGTTTTTTGTCAGGACTTGGCCAGGCACCGAATCTCCGTTCCCATTGAAAGACCGGTTACTGATATTGGGCTCCGAGGTCACCCTAAACGGTTAAACCCAGAGAACGCGTAGTGCCAGAGGCCTCGGATGATATTATGTCACGGGGTGGAGTGATTAAACCATTTCTCAGCGGTGTATATCTCTCCAGCGTTGTTTATATGTGCTGGACCCTGAAGCGTGTCTTGTTGACAAAAAGTGATCTGGTTACTTTCTGTTTAAATCCTATCACAGGGTCACCCCTCCTTCGGACTACTGTTTGATATTGATGGCGTTCTGGTGCGTGGAAGAACACCCATACCTGCAGCCAAACAGTGTTTCAGGAATCTGGTGGATAGAGATGGGAAATACAAAGTCCCTGTTGTCTTCGTGACAAATGCAGGGAACTGTGTTAGGCAAACCAAGGCTGAACAACTGTCTCACCTGCTTGAAGTTGAGGTCTGTCCTTTTCATGTTCTTAGATAGCCTTTGATTAAGCTTTTTTTTTTTATCCATGACACGGTTTTGCTGTATTGATGTACATGCAATATTAATTGAATTCATCATTGTGACCTGGATGTACTTTTTCTACTTTTAAATGACTAGGTGTCTCCAGATCAAGTCATGTTGTCCCACAGCCCATTGAGAGTCTTCAGTCAGTTTCATGACAAATGCGTGCTTGTGTCTGGCCAGGGACCAATCTTGGAGGTGGCCAACAAGTATCCTCTAAGCTTCCACCATATAGCCATATTTGTATTGTTGTTCACAATCATGAGCATAAATATACTTTAATTAGGAACTGGTAATCGTCGTTTACTACAGTTTCACTGTTCTTGGCTAAGTGAACATTGTTTTTGTCTGTTTAGTCTTAACTGAAAGATTATCAGTCTTGGGTTTCAAAATGTTGTGACCATAGATATGCTTCGGGAATCGTATCCCCTTCTTGATGTGGTGGATCACCATCGCAGACCTAAGAACTCAGTAAGTGTCCCAGGGACTTTCATTTGAAAATCCTGAGGCATTCTTCCATTTAAATTGTCTTCAGTATTATACATGTCTAACTGTCCATCATGTTTAATGTTTACAGGTACCTCAAACCAGGGATCTTCCACCAATAGAAGGTATGCTGCTATTTGGCTATACAGATTCTCATTCTGTCATAAATGCACCTCATTACAGACAGTATTCTTGTTATTATGTTCAGATATGTGATCCACTCAGGCTCCTATTCATCTGTTCCCCTATCCTCCCCCAGCCGTTATTCTATTTGGTGAGCCAATCAGATGGGAGACGAACCTTCAGCTGATTGTGGATGTTCTCCTCACTAATGGGAAGCCTGGGAATACGGTGACCTCTCTGCAGTACCCTCACATCCCTGTGCTAGCCTGTAACATGGATCTCCTGTGGATGGCAGAGGCCAAAAACCCAAGGTCAGGCTTTGGATCTCATCACCTCACTTGTTGCATGATTTGCAAGTGTGCCCATGTCCACTTCTCTGCCTTCCAATGAGGTCAGTTACAGACTCATAGCTTGTTTGCCTCTCTTTAGATTTGGCCATGGGATGTTCCTCGTCTGTCTAGAGAGCATCTACAAGAAGGTCACTGGTCGTGAGTTAAAGTACGAGGCTTTGATAGGGAAGCCCAGTGTGGTGACCTACAACTACGCAGAGCTGCTGATCCGCAAGCAGGCCGAGACTCTCGGCTGGACTTCGCCGGTTGAGCGTCTGTATGCCATTGGGTGAGTGCTGTGTGCCTTTGAGTTTGATCATGAAACTGAAATGCCAACTGTTTTGTTATTTGTACTATCATCAAGTATGTATTGTTATACCCTCCAGTGATAACCCAATGGCCGATATCTATGGAGCCAACCTCTACAACCGCTACCTGAAAGCGTCTCGCCGCGTCCGAGCACAGATGCAGGCTCAGGGAGGGGGAAACCCGAGACAGGAGATGGACGAAGTAGCGGGACCGGACGTGGCCATGGGGGATGTGGGGGACGACCCTCTGCCCGTAGGCTGCAGCTCCATCCTGGTCTGCACGGGGGTCTACAACCGGGACCAGCAGGACCTTCCCCCGGACCCGGACGAGACGGTCACCGAGCAGCGCATCTTCCACGGCCACCGTGACTTTCGCTTCGACCCCAGCCTCACTCAGCCCTCCTTCGTTGTGCAGGATGTGCGTGAGGCCGTGGAGCTGGTCTTCCAGCAAGAGAGCTGCCCACTGGACTAGAGCCGTAAGTTTCTGATGAGCATAGACGCACAAAAAACACTGTCAAGGCCTACTGTCAAAGAGGAGCAGATGGAGGTCTCACTGACATCTGAGGGATTTTCACCTCCCTGTGTTTTACTGTATAGCAGCTACAAAATGATGAAAGATATGGCAAATGTCTACTGGTTTCCAGAGTATATTCGCATATGCCAAACTGGCCTTTGAGGCTATTAACTTCACATGCAACTCCAGTATCTTAATATGAACCTTGATCATCTGTCATAAATCAGTAGAACAGAGATCAAAGAGCAGTAGGTCATAACGCATTTCTTTCATCATTCAATACTCTGTCAAAATCTGATGTGGGCATAGGATTGACATTTTGTCAGACATCCCTGTGTACATATTACTCAAACGACTCCATAAATCTTAAATAAATGTTAAACTGTGGTCATTCAGTGTTCCGTCCATGGAGCCAATTAAGAGATGGGAGATTGATGAAAGCCTTTTTAACCTCAGCATTGCAGGGATTCCTACACAGTCGTCTGGCACAGATACACTTTTAAGTTAAATACATTTACATAATGTATATAATATGTTATTGCTTTATGGAAATAGTGTATGACACACACTATGTGGTTATGGTACAGAGTTATTGTTTCTCAGTTCAGTTGAATGTTTGCGTTTTTTTTTTTATTGTAAGCTTGAGAACAAACAGGAGAGTAAGTCCTACTCAGTCTGTTGATTGGTGTTGCACATTACCATGTTATTGCCCAGTTTTTAAGGTGATAAATGTTAAACAGCAGTCTCCTGTTTTTTCATTTTTACAAGTTTTATTGGTTTACATAACCATATGAACTTCTGACTTGCTTTTATGTTATGCATTATACATGTACTGAAATATTTTTAAGCCATAGATTTTCTCCAAAATATGTTGTTGAATAAATACACACTGTTCCTCAGATTAAGTGGCACAAAACTGAAAACAACTTAACCACGTCATGCCGAGGACTTCTCCATGTCTCAGGCTTTTGACCTGTTCTCAGCAGCCGCATGGCTTATTCTCTGATGACTCCTCCAGGTTTATGGTGTGGGAGTCAGAATGCAGCAAGGGGTAAGGGGACTCTGAGTAGGGCTCCTGATTGACCACCCCTCCGCTTCTCACAATGAGTTCTTTTGCCATCAAGAAGAAGGCTTCCTCAATATTATGGTCCATTTTGGCAGATGTTTCTAGTGCAGCTAGTGCCCCCCGTTGTTCAGCCAAAGTACATGCATCTTCAAACAACACTTGACGTTCAGATTCAAGATCACACTTGTTGCCTATGAGACACATTTCAAATAGTTTAGAAACATATATAACTAATCCACTCGTAAATGCTTTATTATTGTAAGTGCCCTATTCAAGAGTACTTCTTTTTTTGTCATAGGGTCAGAATACATTCCTATGGTTTCTTATTTTTGAAAGCACTTACCCCATATCAGAAACTAGACTAGACTGTGAAGAATTAGTGTTGTTATCCACAAAAGTAATGTGTAACTTAACCTTAATGGATGTACAATTAAACTGCTAAAACCAAGGCTGAACATCAGCCTTATTAAATTGACAACACCAAAAACATGTTGCATGCTATTTACAGGGGGCAGCCGTGGCCTACTGGTTAGCGCTTCGGACTTGTAAACGGAGGATTGCCGGTTCGAACCCCAACCAGTAGGCACGGCTGAAGTGCCCTTGAACAAGGCACCCAACCCCTCACTGCTCCCCAAGCGCTGCTGGTGTTGCAAGCAGCTCACTGTGCCGGGATTAGTGTGTGCTTCACCTCACTGTGTTTTCACTGTGTGCTGAGTGTGTTTCACTAATTCATGGATTGGGATAAATGCAGACCAAATTTCCCTCACAGGATCAACTTAATAATGTAATTGCATGCTGTTTCATGGTGGTCATTTACAGTGCTTTTTTTTTTTATGATTTGACAGTGAGACAGCCCTAAGCCCTAACAAACTAAGTTGGACCATGTGTCAAAGTGTGTGAGTCTGTGAGTGTGCATCAAAGTGTGTGAGTCTGTGAGTGCATCAAAGTGTGTGAGTGTGGACATTGTGGGCCAACATGAACTCAACTGTTACCTTTATAACATTGCATTGAATACTGTAGTTAACCGCAGGCAAATAATAGGGAACCTATAACGTTATAAAGATTTGATCAAATCTTTAATTTAATTATCCTTACCTATGAAGATGACTACTATGCTGGGTGCTCCACATTGCTCCACTTCCTGGATCCAGTGAGGTAGGGATTCAAAGGTGCTGTGACGGGTCAGGTCATAGGCGATCATGGCACCATGGGCATTCCGGTAGTAGCCCTGGGTGAGGGTCCTAAAGCGCTCCTGTCCTGCTGTATCCCAAACCTGCATCTAATTACAACAAAGGACCGTAAGCATGCATGAAATTGTTCTTTCTCTGTGTGAAAATATACATGTTTCAGATTAAACACATAATCACTAGAATAAGACCACATACTGTGCATGTAAAATAGTGAATAATTTGAATATTCTCTGTGTGCTGTGGTAATGGCAGTATAACTAATAATACAAGTAATAAAAGTAAAAAAGATAAAATCTTCTTTTTGTGACATTACAGTTGAAAACCACTGTGATTCTCTATTAGCATGTTTCTCACAACCAACCTTGACCTTTTTGCCATCAATGTCCAAAGTTCGAACTGTGAAGTCCACTTCTATAGTGTTCTGCTGCCTTTCAAGAAACAATCCTGACTTGAAACTGTGGACCACACAAGTCTTGCCCACGCTGGTGTCTCCGATGAGGATGATCTTGAAGAGGAAATCACAGGAGTCCTCGTCTAGCTCCATCTCCGTGGGCTGCAGAGCCATGGGGAACAATGATGTCTATTCTGCTTCTGCTTACTCAACAGTAGCTGTGGGCACTGTTGAACATGCCCAGGAGTACCAAGCAACAGTAATCTCAAAGTGTCAACTCACACACACACACACAGTTTAGGTAATACTTCCTCAAACGTGTAGTTCTCTTTTGAATCCATCATGTGACGTTTAAACGAGGTACCTATGAAATTCAGCTAGACGAAAGTCTAAATCGTCATCTCAAAAAAACTATTTTTCTTCTCTTTCGCCGCTTTGAGAATTCTCCTGTGCCTCTTCCAGAATCTCAAATAATGTCATTCACTGAACACAGCTCTTCCCCTTTTACTTAAAAAAGGAGCACACAATAATGTTCTGGCACAGAAAATCTCCCCACCCCACTTCCAGCCCTGGCAAAAACTATGCCCATTTTGTGGCCAATGTCACTTTCTCTCTAGTAGATCCTTTCCACTTGGACTCACTCAAAATGTAAACAAAGTCACCCCCGCCTCAACTGTACCTGGCTTCTTGTGTTTGACTTTCGGTTTCCCATCCACCTGCACCACTGCATCTTAGGGGAGCTGTAGTTTCACAATAGACCAAGGGTGTGGTGAAACAAAGAAAGGAGCAGAAAAAAGACAAACAGAAAACAGTGGAATAGAAACAAACATGTACCTGTTATTATTTCCAGCAGCTTATTGAAATAAATGACATGACTCTTAAGTCCATCGAGTACATAAGAAACTGAGCTCCTCCTTCCAGGGCTGTACATGTTTAGTGTACACACAACTCTAACTGTCTTCAGTGGCGACCTTTGGACTCAGCTACTCAGAATTCAAATGCATTCCACAAGGAATCCTGTGGCTGCCTCCTACCTCGCTCTCCGCTCAGAACCACCCCAGGAGCTGACCCAGAGCACATTCCGCTGCTCTTAGCACAATCTCATCGCAAACACACAGTCATCAAAAGGAAAGAACACCTACGATTACCAGATTTTCCAGTTATGAAAAAAGTTGTAAGAATACCTTTGTGATTGTTAATGGTGCATGGGCCAGCATGAAGTTGGCGTGCCTGGGGGGAGTGCAGCAGAGATGATAGTGAAGTACATTGTGCCATTGAGTGTGAGTCAGGGACCACCCCCCCCACTCATTGCCCTGTCGTCAGCTTAGTGCAGAGAGGCACAAGGCACTGACAGACACCAAACAATACACAATATGAGTGAGTGAGAGTGTGCTTTTTGGTTTGTGTGTTTAAAGGAGGCCACTGGCATCAAAACCTTCTGTGTCATACAATGACTCCACATAATGCAAACAATACAGAGAATTGTCTCACCACTTATGTACTTGCTTATAACTTGAATTGGAAATGTGTAACACATGAAATATTAATAAGAAATTCCTTGACTTGTGTAAACAAGTGGGATAGCCACTTAGCTTTTCCCCCATCTCTTGCCATGGATTCAGGTCCAATCCTATTCAGACTACTTAGTAATGGTTTTAACACATTTATTCAGAGAATATTCATGGAACAGGTTAGTACTGCTTGTTAAACTTCTTTATTTCATCTCTATTGTTTAAAATTTCTTTTTTTTAAACAGTTGTGTAAAACAAGGTATTCAAAATAAAAAAAATGTAAAAATGTGACAACATATACAACTGAATGCAAACTAATATGAATTCTACAGAAAAATATGCATGGTCAACAAAATTAAACGTCTGTTCTTTTTGTCCAAAACAAGACCTTTAGACACGGCCTCTCATTCAATAGTCAATTAACAATTAACTGGCTGTTAACTAACAATTTCATGTCCACTAACCTGATTTATAATTTACAATTCAAACACCGGAATTATCTCAAACCTGGGGGAAGCTTTCAGGACAGCACCCTGAAAACCAATACAACCACTGTCAATTTCCACACTTCTTCTTCAGCCCTAACTCGTACTGTGCCTTCAGTTGTGCCGGTGGATCTCTTCATGGAAAGTCTGAGTTCTCCTCTGAACCACCAGAGAGCAGTCTTGTGGAGGAGAGGCATCCTTTTTGTGTCATCGCCTCTTGCTGGCAAAGCTCAGAGTGTCTTTGTACCGGAATGTCAGACATGGAGAGGAGGACTGGTGCCTGGGTGGTCCTAGCGGTTTGCCACGTTGGGTTCTCTTCCGGGGAGCCTTCTCTGGAGGTGGAACAGGTATGGGCTTCCATGGAATGGGGTTGTAGAAACTGGGAGCTGGATAGTTCAGGTTGTCATAGCCTATAACAGAAATAGTTTTTCACCAGAAGTGAATGAATGTGAATAAAACATAAGAAGAACATACATGGATCACTGGATTATTATTTCAAGCATTATTTTAAAGAAATATTACAAAACACATCCATGTATTAGTTACGTACACACACACACACACACACACACACACACACACTCTGCAGCCTCTATGCACCTTGAGGGGAGGGCGTGTTGCACTTTACTCGGTTTCTGTTCTGCGCTCTGAGCCACTCCTGAAATGTGTCCTCTGCTCTCCTCCTCCTCTCCTTCTCCTCCACCTCTTTCAATGCTGCCTCTTCCTATTGACCCAAACATGATGGGGAGTAAGTCAGACAGACCTTAACTCACAGATTATCTACATCACCTTTAGATGTGAACCGAAGCCATGTCAGCCATAAATATTTCACTAGTCATGTACAGCTATAGCAGATAAATACAAGCTTCTTGTGTCATTTATCCTTTCAGTCCTATGAGGTCAAACTGATGAGTCACCTGTTCTCTTTGTTTTCTCTCATTTTCCTCTTCTTTCTTCTTGAGCAACCACTCCTTATATTTCTCTTGTGCTTTGAGTTCAAATTCTCTCCGCTTCTGTTTTTCTCTTTCCACCTCCTCTTGTTTTTGACGTTCCTTGCACTCCTTTTCATGTTTTTCCTGTGAAATAACAAAAAAATAATTTAGTTTTGTTTTAAATCAATCAACCACACAATTAAACTCCTGAGGAATACAAACAAGCTTTGATCTGGGACTAAAATGAACATTAAATTAAACTCATGTTACACTCAGTTGACAGATTCTTCTTAAGATGTTGAATATATCTCTTGATAACTTTATGTTTTGTAAACCAGAGAATGTGACCTGCATATCAGGGACTGTTCCTTTTAAAATATGTTAATGTTTAAATTAAGTTATTTATTTGAGCTTAGTTACAAATGCCCCTATTTATTTGCTCTAGTTGGATGTGTGAAACACAATTTTGTTTTTTAGGTATCTTGAATCTAGCATGCTAAGAATACTACTATGCCACGATAGTTCATGACTACATGCATTCTGTTTGATAAACAATTATATCACTTAAAAAACTGTAGGTCATCAATGAAAGGCACTACTTTTCAATTTTTACATTATTGAAACACACTGCTAAAATGACACACTGACGACACATTCACTCTCACCCCTACCATTTCTCTTTTCATTTTCAGCCAATCCTGTATTTTGTTCTCTGTCTGTATTCTCTTTCGCCTCTTTTCCTTTTCAGTCTGTTCCTTCTTCTCTTTAAGAGTGCGCTCCTAAAATGAACAGAAGACAAAGGTTGTTCAGATATAAATAAATTTATCAATATATATCAATAAACAGGGACAATAAATTAATCATTAGTGACTACTAGAGCAGAACCTTTTGCCAAAATGTCATTGGTCAACTCTACAGTTCTCTTTAATATCACAAAATAATATTTAGCTGTACCTCCAGAGCTTTCTGTTCTAATTTGAGACGTTCTTCTTTTGCTTTGGTGACAAGCCACTGTTCCCAGGCACTTAGGTTGTGCAGTGAAACAGAGGATTTCTCCAGCTTTACCTCTGCAACTTTCCTTTGAATGTGCAATTTCCCATTCCTATAACATAACATAAAGCTCAACATAAGCAAATGCATGACCTTCAGAGAACATCCTCTAATGTGTGAATTGCAAACAATACCTCTGCGGAGAAGGGTGTCTGATATCCTCAGTTGATGCTGCCAGGCTGTTCAGCCTCTTCTGCAGTTGTTCCACCTCAGGGTCATCATCTGAACCCTCAAAACTATCGTGGTAAATTGGCGACAACAACGAGTAGGTGGAATCATCGGTGGAGTCATACTCCACACTTTTGCTCCTGTAAATACCTTTGTCTTTGCTTTTCAGTGGAGTTGATGTCAGGCTTTTGGATGTGGTTGGCAGAAACACAGACATAATGAGCCTAACAAAGAGGAGAGAACCACTGTTAAGCATGCCATGAGACTGCAGTGCTACAATTGCAGAACTAGCAATGTGCTGCACAAAGTACTTCAGACTGAAAACTTCAATAAACAAGATTTCATAAGAATGGAAAGCCATCTTGGACATTTTGAGCAATGGTGTTCAGGTACAGAGAGAAGCTAGTTTATGACAGCAGGGAATAACAATTTGTTACCCAACATACTACATTTTTGAAACAACATTTCGCAGGAATGTACGTTAGCCCATTAACGTTATTGTCGTCAAAACCGTTTCCCAACTTCTGGTGTTGTTCAACAACAGACCGACCGCTCGCCCAGCCAAGTTAGCTAATGTTACAGAACTAGCAAGTGACCCCAGGCTATTAACTTAGACCCTAAATCGTGCAACACGAGCACAAAATAAATCCGAATTCCGATGTATACTCGTAGCTGACAATAAAAGCTAACTAATGCTTAACTTTACTACGAGCTAGCTAGCTAGGAGGTGCGGAAACGTTACCGTGCCTGCAGTGCAGAGCCGCTAAGTTATCTATCATAAGTTAGCTGTAGGAGGATGTGTTGCAGACATTTTTAAAAAAGTGGCTATAATTGTCATTTCCACAACATGACAACAGTTCAAACAAGGGCTAGTTTCATATTAATTCACTTACCAGACCAAAACACTCTGTACTTTAGTACAACAGCCCAGTAATGTTGTTGCCTCTTGCCTACCTTCTTAACAACACCCACAATACCCCACGCGCACTCAAGGCTCTCTCAGCCAATGAAATCCGCGATCGTCTAGCATTTGACCGCGCCTTTGACGCTACTGTAACCATAGAGATAATTGGATGGGGACACAAAAAATAGTAGGCTAATAAATCATTTTTGTTTGAATTTTCAGGCCATTACATTACAAGGATACAAGGAAGTTTATTGTCACATTATAGTTACTGGAAGTAAGAAATGCAGTGAAATATTCTGTGTCAGCCTATTTGTGCATTAATGGGGGGTAAAGAGTGCAGTAGAAGAGGGGTTTAGTAGATTAAGTGGCAAGGGCTGCATAAAAAGGTGTTGGGTGGGGGCACCAACAAGGAGCACCCAAGAGCAACAGGGGCAAGGAAAAACTCCCTTACCAAGGAAGAAACCTTGGGCAGATCCACGGCTCAAGGGGGCTAACCCAACTGCCAGGGGTCTTGGTGTGTGTGTTGGGGGGATGACAGGGGAGATGGGATAGTGTGCTGTGTATGTGGGGAGAGGGCAGTGTGCAATATGTGTGTTGGGGAAGCTTCCTCATGAGACAATGTGCTGTGTCTTGGGGGGGGGGGCAGTGTGCTGTAAGTATGTTGGGGATGTGTGTTGGAGAAGCTTCCTGATGAAATAATGTGCTGTGTATGTAGGGGGGGGGGGCAGGGGACTTACTATTGCAAGCAGAGTACTGTATGTATGATGTATGATATGATGACAGTGAAGATGTGTTATGTAGGTTAGTAGTTTATTATAAACGTTTTGCCCTTTTCGTGCCAGATTGACCTTTTCAAATTCTTCAAATTTCCATACCAATGCAGGCATGAGATTTTGTTGTTACAAAATTGTGTGCTCATTTGGTTATGGAATGGTTATGAATTTGGCAGACGCCTTTGTCCAAAGCGACACACAAATTGTTTTACTTGTTTTACTAAATCATTTGACTAAATTGTGCTTTTGTTTTAATTTAGTAAAATAAGCACACAATTTAGTAAAACCAGGCTTACACCATATCACAATATTTAACTCACAAAACGCTCTTTGCAAACTAAATTCATTAGCAGTAGGCTAGGCTATCCTTACTGATAAAGCACAGCTTGTCCTATCTTTTACTGTCTATGGTCCTGACACGCTTGAGTGATGGCCATAAAAGCCTGTATCTAACAACTACAGATTGACAACACACAGGGGACTAAGTCCACATGTGGCTGATTGATTAGAGATGGCCTGGGTAGGTGGTCTGACACCAGCACAGACAGATAAGCCCTCAGACAGGATGTTAGGTGAATTTCACCTGTGAGAAAACATGTCAGAAAATATCCATGCTTTAGTGGTGATTCTGGGGATATGGATAATATCAGGTGAGTAAAAGTTTGGCAGACAGTAATGGAAAATACCTGTGGATGTGATCATGGTTTAATGGGCTTTCCAGGATTTCCTTGTGTTATGCAGACCTATAATTTAAAGATGGATCTTTGGTTACACATTATAATTTATCTAATCTCAAGCTCATCTAAACTCAACATGTTTGATTCATCCCATACCACACAGGTGCCTTCTCAGAAGTCTCAATCATTGGACTGCCAGCGAATACAATGTTGCCAGAGAACAGTCCTGCAGGCACAGATGTCTTCAGCTTCCAGATGTCCTTCTCTGCTGGAGAGAGCATGGCAGCAGGATTCCCCAGACTACTGAACTTTAATCCTCTCACCAATGCTTTTGCTGTGTCTATGGAGAATACCACTCATGCTAAGGTCGGATATATTTAGTTTTACTGTGCTGCAATTTGTTTTTGTTAATTTGGCCTGGTCCATTTTTCATACTTCATGTATAGTGAGGCATACATTTGCTATTGCCTAAATGTACACTTTTCTGTAAGAAAGTAATGAATTTATGAGATATTTTTTAACATTCAAAACATGCCTGTTAGATGCTTAGAGATATGGTAATTTGTTCATTTCAGGTCTTTGTCACTGGCTCCCCTGACTTGGATTTTGAGACTGTTCCCAATCGCTTCATTTTCGAAATCCTTGCAGTTGGCTCCTTTGGGAATGGTGACCGTAAAACACTGACTGTGCTTCTCACAGATGTTGATGAGCCTCCAGTTTTCCTGGATGAAGGTACAGCAGACTTTGGACAGGCTTTCAATATAAATCATGAGAAAAGGTTCTGTTAAGCCTGACAGCTGACAGCTTTGGTTTGTCTCTATATTTCAGCATCAGTCCTGTATATCCTGGAAAAGACACCTCCAGGGCAGATTTATGAACCAAGTGTTTCTGATCCAGAGGACAAAACTCTTATGGTTGGTGTCAAATAACTTAGCCTTGTAATGTAACAGAGTCAGTCTACTATGTCCATTACACTATACTCTGTTATGTAAGTTCATAATGTGCTTGATCATATCGGTTCATTGTGTTTCAACTTGTTTCAATCAGTTTAGTCTCATTCCTGTGAACCCTGCATTCAGTGTTGATGGAAGTAAAGGCACAGTTTTTACAACAAAGGAGTTCAATTATCTAACAGACCCAAGAAGGTAACTATGTGATCTCATTCACATGAGTGCAGTGGTGTACTATCAGACTGATCTCATTCACATGAGTGCAGTGGTGTACTATCAGACAGATCTCTTTCACATGAGTGCAGTGGTGTACTATCAGACTGATCTCATTCACATGAGTGCAGTGGTGTACTATCAGACTGATCTCATTCACATGAGTGCAGTGGTGTACTATCAGACTGATCTCATTCACATGAGTGCAGTGGTGTACTATCAGACTGATCTCATTCACATGAGTGCAGTGGTGTACTATCAGACTGATCTCATTCACATGAGTGCAGTGGTGTACTATCAGACTGTTCCGAAGTGTGTCATGTGTGTTGTCTATATCTCCATTTCTCTTCAGTTACTCACTCAACATTTCAGTAAGTGATGGGAACAATACAGCACTGCGACCACTAATCATCAATATAGTGAAAATCAATGATGACAAACCCATTTTTTTAAAGTAAGTAGTTTGTTATTAAGTGATAATGACTGTAACAAGACAGTTTCAAATAGTTTTTCATGCCATTTGAAATTAGACTCTTTTTGTTTTGTCTTCTAGCACCATCACATCTTTCACTCTCCCAGAAGAGCTTAGCCCAGGACATATTGTGGCCAACATCACTGCAGTTGTGCCAGACGTCTCTCTTTATGTTGGACTTATATTCTACACCATCAGTCCGAATGACTATCTTGAGATAAATGGATGTAGGGCATTTTAAACATGTGGGTATGAATAAAAAAAAAACAAATGGTAAGAATACATTCATTATCATCTCTCTTTCTCTATGTTTGCAGACACAGGGTTAGTCACCATAGCAAACCGAATGGATCGTGACAGTGACACACTCAGAAATACCCCTACAGTAGCTGTGACTATCACAGCAACATACCGGTCCCCTGGCCCTCCTCTCTTCAGCTCCATCATCCTGACTGTCACAGTGTTGGACATCAATGACAACCCACCTATCTGCACATCTGACAAACCACGGTGAGACTGACCATGGTTTGCTGGATGTTATATTTATATTACATCATATGATATATTTCCCAGCAAAGACTTTGTATTATGCTATTTGTTTGTCTCAAATGAAGATGTGAGAGTGAATCATTACTTACACATTTTGTAGAGTATAACTTTATTCTTCCATTAGTTATCTGTGTTTTGTGCTGTGATTGATTAGAAGAGAAGTACCTGAGACAGAGGCTAAAGGGGCTCTAATTGCCACAGTCACATGCACTGATAATGACGTGGAACCTGAGTTTAGGGAATACAGCTTCACCAGCTTCTCCTGCACAGGGTGCACCCAACGTTTTGCCCTCACCTCACATGGCGCCATTGTGGTAAGACAGGCCCATTTTAACATATTTGGAATCGAGTACTATGTTGGGAATTAGAGCATTATTGTTATTATTTAAATTGCATCAGTAGGCATATACAGTATTTTATGTTGCATTTGAATCATTATGTAAATCTGCAGTCTGTTGCATTCTTGTTCTTGCAGCTAAATTCAAGTCTCAACTTTGAGGATCCTAGCAACGTAAACATTGCCAGTGAATACAACCTTTTAGTTGTGGCAACAGATAAGAATGATACCTCATTAAAGGGTGAGTCTGTCACATTATTTACAGTTACACAGTGTGTGTGATAATATAACTCCTTTTCTTGACGTCAAGTTATGCATTTTATGTAGGTGATGCTTATGTGTTTGTGAGTGTGACACCAGTCAACGAATTCCCCCCAATATTCAATTCCACAACATACTTCTTCAGTGTTTCTGAGTTACTTGGACGTAAGGCATATATTACTCCTTACATGCTGTAAGCTGCTGAATTTTACAGTGTGGCGTCACTCCTACAGTAACTCACATCCTTCTCCAGGGGGCGCTGTAATTGGCTCTGTTGTTGCCACGGATAAGGACCTTCCCCCAACAGATATCCAGTTCTCACTTGTGTCAGGCGGGGGCAGTGGAGGTCTGACAAACATCTTTCATGTAGACCCCAAACTTGGCAGGATCAGCCTGCTTACCAACCCTGACTATGAGGTCACTCCATCACACACATTGGTCATCCGCGTGGTGGACGGGGACCCATTCAGGCCTCTCTCAGCCACAGCTGTGGTAAGCCACAAGATGGGACATTATATAGTGAAAAGAGTTTGTGAAGAAAACAAAAAAACATTTTCTGTTTGTTACCGGTAATATCCATGTACTGTAGGTCACAATCAATATCACAGAAGCAAATGATGAGCCACCATTGTGTGGTCCCAACAAAACCAGCCTGGTGGTCCCCGTTGACATGCGTCCAGGATCCAGTGTCCAAGGCTTCATGCTGTCATGCACAGACAGAGACTCCCCTCCGTCTTCCTTCATCTACACAATCTCAGGTTAGACCTTGCAATCCATTTCTCTCAGAGAGAGTATATGGGAGTATGTAATGTCTCAGTGGCAGTTTGGTTTATTCTAAAAAGCATCTTCATGTCAATAATCAGCTTCTCCTCCATATCTTGCAGGGGCCACCAATGTAAACAACCACTTTGGCTTTTCTCCTAGCGCGGGGACAAACATCACACGGCTGATTTTTAGGGAGCCTTTTGACTTCAGCAGTGGCCTAGATAAGTTGTGGTGCTACAGTCTGACCGTGCTGATCTCCGACGGCAACCTACGAGCTAGCCGTGCCCCCCGGACCGGCACCATCATCATCAACGTCCGGGTGGTGGACCCTGACCTCACCACCACCATAACAACAACAACAGTGAGTTTTTACTTCATCGCTTTGTGTCTCTGTATTCGCCTTTCACTGCACATGATGGAGGGTTTTATGTGTTTTGGGTACTGTCACGTAACATTTGACTGATGAATTTGACTGATGTATAGACCCTTTCAAGAGAGTTCCATTATCAGCATCATAGTTGGCCCCACAACACTTCCTTTTTAACATTCCATATGTTATCTTAATGCAGAGGAAGTAGATTGGGGCCCAAATAGAACGTTCAAGCATTGTTTTTGTTTTTATTGTTGAAAGGGTCTATAGGAGTATAGGGGTGATGGTAATAACAGACACGTGCTTTTGGATCTGCTTTACAGCCGCGTATCACATACATCGATGTGACGCGGAACACATTTGATGCGGATGATTGGTATGTGTGGTTCGTCACTGTCCTGGGGGCACTTCTGCTCGTGGGCATCTTGGCATATCTGCTGTATAGATGCTTCAGATATCTCTCAACTAAAGAGTGCAACTGCACCTGTGACTGCTGTGAGTCCAAGTACATGGAGGATGAAGACACCCTGTGAGTTCCCTCATCAAACTGTTTTGAGTAGCCTGCATCTGAAGTTATTCAGAATAAAGTTATTCTTCATTATAATTTTGTAGTATTATTTATCTAAATAACAAAATATGAATTGATTCTTTGACTTTTTTTATACACAGCATTGAATATAAAGGTATGTTTTCATTATGTTGATAGTGACTTATGAAAGATTTAAATGAAGAACAGAATACTGTTGAGCATAACTTCATGTTCATGACACATTGCTCTTTATGTTATTTGTCCACAGATCCTCCAAAACGTGAAGTATTGACGGTAGGTGGATATTTGTGGTCAGTTGTGGTTCAGAATCAGTCATATCTAAAGATCCCTCTAACATTCTCCTGTCTTTGTTAGGAGGTGACCAAGATCAACACCGTATTTGATGGAGAGGAAGTCGATCCAGGTGATGGTTCATTCATCATTGAACCAAATTAAACATGTTTCAAAATGGCATTGAGTGTTAATGACACTCTCTGGTGTTCTTTGATTTTAGTCACGAAGAGGGTGTATGAATACAACAGCAAATCTGGTGCCCGTCGCTGGAAGGACGCTACTGTTGTGTCCAGCCCGTCAGAGACTCAGCCAGAGAGCAGCACTTTGGTCATCTCCCAGAGGGCGGGCACTCCAGCGCAACCACCAGGCAGTGCCCAGTCCGAATCCTCAAACGCTACCAGGCTAGGCTCTGCCCAGTCGGTGGATTCGATGCAGACGTCACTGACCTCTGGTCAGCACCAGGCTGTGCAACTACCTATGAGGTCTAGACCAAAAGTCAAGCCAGGCATGGTCCCACTGACAGCTGAGGGTATGTCAGAGGTGTAGTCAAGTAGCATTGACAGAAGTCACTCCGCATTTCAATGACTGGTATTCAGTATCCTGGCAAAGGTTAATTCAGTTTTGCCTATAACTACAAATGAGAGTATAATCAGGTTAAATGAATACAGTTTGTTGAGGTACCATAGCACGTTTCTTTTGCACTAAGATTGATTCCTCATATTATGGCATATTATGAAATGTCACAACAAAACAGTACCTTTCATTAGCTTTCACTATGTTGTGTGTGTGTGTGTGTGTGCGTTTGACACAAATAAACAGAATTTCATGTTTAGGAGCCTGAGTATACCTTCTTTATGTGTGTTTTGTGCTCCCTGAAGCAGCAGACACTAGTGAAACCATACAGGGTTATTTGCAGTCATAACTTCAGATAGTATGCTATTTGTTCTCTTTATACCTCCAGGGAAATTGAAGATCAACAGTCACAAGACAAACATGAAGAACACTTAACACAACAACAGTGCAACGGCTTGCAATTCAGTCCATAGGCTTACTACAGATTGTGCAGTTAGAGACAGAAACAGACATAGAGGGAAAGCAGGCATTTTCAGAGGAAAGCTCTGGTCTACTTTATTTGACTTTCAAAGAAAATAATGTAATCTTTCTTTTTCTTTATAGAATTTATTTGGAAAAGCACGTGTGTCACCAATTTTGTGTGGCAACAATTTTATGTCAGTTGGTTTTTTTTAACCAATGAAAAGCTTTCTTGTGAAGCATCAAATTCTGTTTTGTAACCTGAAACCAACTCATCAACCATTTGTGCTTAACTTCACAAGAAAACTAAATTCAGGGTATCATTGATACCACACAAGCTCCCCATGCAGACACACGTACAGTTCTAAAAAAACACCAGTGACATTAGAAAAGTGACAAACAGTTTCTCATTGCAGCTTTATGGACAAAATGCCCGGCAGTCATCAGTAAGCTAACTAAAAGCGAGTAAGGGAGAAATAACATTCTTATACAACATGAGTTAGATGTGAGGTAATATTAGATCTTTCTGTTATTTACATCTACAATATATCCCTCACACACAGCCATATATACACATACACTAGGAAAGAGGGACATATGAATACAGTTTCAGTTCTGAGGGAATACGAGGACATATTCCCCTAACAGTCATTGGAGTTATTAAAGCATCTCAGAGCAGCCCCTTCAGATGGGTACAGGTACCTGCCTACGGACCGGTATTGTTTCTGCCGCAGGAGTCTGAGAGTGCCAGGGAGTCTCTTTATAGGTAAACCACACATTACCCAGCCATAGGACCAGGTTCAAGAAGCCAAATACCTGTAAAGGATACACATTTGCCTTAAATACTTCCTGAGTTGTGAATGACTCTTAGGAGTGGTTCAATTATTGATGGTAAAATGCTCATTGAGTTCAGTGCTATCCATTTGAAAGGCTCACCACAGAGACGCTGAGGGTGCGCGTGCGGCTCTCTCGGTGACCTCACAGGACACACCCTGCGCTTGGCACACTGAGAGGGTGGACCGAATGCCGGCGGTGCTGGTGGAATCCCTCACGTTCTGGAGGCCTTTGGCCCAGGCGGACGAGAAGACGAGCCACAGGACAGCGAAGACGGCCGTCAGAATGAAGTCCTGCACACACACACACACACACACACACACACACACACACACACACACACACACACACACACACACACACACACACACACACACACACACACACACACACACACACACACACACACACACACACACACACACACACACACACACACACACACACACACACACACACACACACACACACACACACACACACACACACACACACACACACACACACACACACACACACACACACACACACACACACACACACACACACACACACACACACACACACACACACACACACACACACACACACACACACACACACACACACACACACACACACACACACACACACACACACACACACACACACACACACACACACACACACACACACACACACACACACACACACACACACACACACACACACACACACACACACACACACACACACACACACACACACACACACACACACACACACACACACACACACACACACACACACACACACACACACACACACACACACACACACACACACACACACACACACACACACACACACACACACACACACACACACACACACACACACACACACACACACACACACACACACACACACACACACACACACACACACACACACACACACACACACACACACACACACACACACACACACACACACACACACACACACACACACACACACACACACACACACACACACACACACACACACACACACACACACACACACACACACACACACACACACACACACACACACACACACACACACACACACACACACACACACACACACACACACACACACACACACACACACACACACACACACACACACACACACACACACACACACACACACACACACACACACACACACACACACACACACACACACACACACACACACACACACACACACACACACACACACACACACACACACACACACACACACACACACACACACACACACACACACACACACACACACACACACACACACACACACACACACACACACACACACACACACACACACACACACACACACACACACACACACACACACACACACACACACACACACACACACACACACACACACACACACACACACACACACACACACACACACACACACACACACACACACACACACACACACACACACACACACACACACACACACACACACACACACACACACACACACACACACACACACACACACACACACACACACACACACACACACACACACACACACACACACACACACACACACACACACACACACACACACACACACACACACACACACACACACACACACACACACACACACACACACACACACACACACACACACACACACACACACACACACACACACACACACACACACACACACACACACACACACACACACACACACACACACACACACACACACACACACACACACACACACAGGGAAAGGATGAGATAGAAAGGTCCATATAACCACTTGTGCTTATGTGTGATGTGAGATCATGTGATAATGCTAATGAATACAGTTCACAAGGAAGAGCAGAAGGTTAAAGGTCAAGAACTCAAAATCACAGGTTGACTGTTCACACAAGAAAACGGTGGTGCTACCAGAGGTTAGGTTAGGGCTTTGGGCTTGTAACCGAAGGGTTGCCGGTTCGATCCCCGACCAGTGGGAAAAATGTGGGCGAGAAAAGTGGTTGAGCACTGCTCTCCTATGCCCACATCCACGGCAGAAGTGCCCTTGAGCAAGGCACCTAACCCCTCACTGCTCCCCGAGCACCGCTGTAGCAGGCAGCTCACTGCTCTGGGTTTGTGTGTGCTTCACCTCACTGTGTGTTCACTGTGTGCTGTGTGTGTTTCACTAATTCACAGATAAATGCAGAGACCAAATTTCCCTCACGGGATCAAAAGAGTATATATACAGTACTTATACTTATATACATTTTGTTGTTTTGCAAGGATGTGGTCTAACAGCAACTCATCGTCCATTTATTAGCCACTTAGTTATTGTGTTTATTTGTTAACTTGTATCAATAATACCCCTGAATCCACAATATAAATGTCTAGGGAACGTCTTACAGTTTGTGGCCATGATGATCCTTGAGGATCCCTGTAGCTGTCCATATATCCCAAGTAGATCAGCAGTGCTGCCATGCAGTAGCAGAAAGCTACGATGGCCACGGCCACAAAGGCTTCAGCGGAGAAGGCCGAGTCACCAACAAGATGAGTCTCCTGAACAGTGCGACCACAGAGCGTGGAATTGGAGCCCACCAGCATCACTTCATTCAGCCTGGAGAAAAGGGTAACACACGCGCGCACACACACACGCGCACACACACACACACACACACACAGGTAAACCAGTAAACGCCTATATTTGAGCATGTCATGTCGATTTCTTGCAGTATCAGTTACAGAAAGTGATGTGATGTGACAACATAGCCCATAATTTAGGTCTGAACATAACAAGTAATGCAAAGAAATGAGTTCCCAATCTGATTTATTGGTGAGTACACAAACCCACCTGAAAGGATAGTGAAGTGTGACATTCAATGTTTCATTTCTACTACCTCCACAGAAAACTGAAATGACATTCCGGCCACTATAGCTTCCACAGCTTCCAAAGGCAAAAATGGCAGTTAACTGTAAAACATGACCACACTTGTCAAAATAGAAAACAGAACTTTCAAACTACACTAAACTTTCAAACTACATTCCATACTTCCGTCCATATTGTACGCCTGTTGGACTATAGCCTATTTGTGATTAAATATGATAAAGTACAAAACAAAAAAGAGAACAAAGATTTTAAAACTAGACTACCTCAGTTAATACAAATCTTAGAAGGAAGTTTAACACAACACGCGACCTCCAAGACTAATCTGGTTACTTCATTGAATCAGATAAGGCCCAATTAAATTGAATGTTTACAGTGCTTCAGAAAGGATGGTAAGCTTACCCATTCCAAAATTTTGATAAATCCCAGTGGTTCTTTCAGCGGAGTCAGGTTTAGTCGAAATCCTGTCATCATCTAGAAAGTTTTGAAATTAAGTGTGAAAGCATATAACCCCTGAATTCAATTGTTGTGTCTGTTGCTGTGTGGCATTTACGATAGGCCTATGTGTTGTTTGCCTCAGAGTATGGCATGTTAAATATACATGCAAATCTACAATTAAAAATAACTAAAATAGACGAGAAGAAACGTAAATGTATACGCTACTAACCATGACTTTACGGCGTCCAAATTCTTCCGTCAAAACGTCTGTACCGCGACGACAAGCAGGGTTTGCCTTACACTGCTAGATTGTTTTTAGAACAGTAGGCCTAACCTTACTCAAAATCAATTGACAGCGTTACAAAATCTTACAAATACACAGACTACAGGGCAGCTTTCATCCGTGAAAATGTGTAGCTCTGCTAAAAAAAAAAAAGACTAGTCCTGACAAGCACATGACTGTTGCTCGCTCTCTCAACAGCTCAGCCTGACTCGGAACACATCACAAGGCGAAGGACCGAAAGCATGTTGAGGTAGCCTGCCTAGATTCGAGTTTATTAGCCTACCTTTAATCCACCCCTTTTAACAAATATACAGACACGGAATCAGGTTAGCCATGTAGGTGATAAGCATGTCTCTAAGAAAACCATCTTTATTACAGCAAATGTGTTTTGTTAAATATTGTACATAATTTCTCGTAGAAATAACAGAAATGATCAGTGCAAAGCTTTACACGTTATATTGGCTTTTCCTCATTGTCCAAAAATATGTGCATAATTATAAAGATCAGGCAGAGACCATAATTACACCTGCACCAAACTTTAACTATCTCCTGTAGTCAGATGAATTGCATGGGATATCAGATCAATATTGTTGCTCACTCACAGAACATAGATAGCCTACAATAAAAAGGTCTGTTAATAAATATGTTTTTGAGGCATAATTGTAGCCTACCACAAATATGGTAAGGTAAAGAAAAAAAATAGATAACACATTTAATCCCATGCAATACCATTTCTTGTAGCTATATTGTGATTAATAGGTTACGCAGAACAAAGCTAAATAGAACTTTTACATGACTGTACTTCTCAGCTAATCTGGGAGACACATGGGGCTCTCAGGTCAAGGGTATTTTTGTATTATAATCAGACGGGACTGGGGCTGTCTCTATTTAGCTTTATGCTACAGAGACTGGTGGTAGCTGAACTAATCAGTGACTTTAAATATAATTTCAATGGGCCCTTTGCCCTGGTGGAATCCAGCGGAATGTTCTAGACCACAATGAGTGGTGATAGGCACTGGCTTCACAAGTCAATGTCGTGCAGCTTATGTTCAAGACCCTGCTGTCCTTTCTATTAGATACTTCGCCCGGTCTTCTTCAACTTTCAAGAATTTTGTGATGACGCTATGGGGTACTAACCTAAAATGACTTTAGTCTAAAATGATCAAAAGGATCAAAAGATGCAGCTCTAAAGATGTCACCTCTGGGGCCTTTTATTGTTTTGTCTGTTTATGAAACAACTAACCCTAAAGGGGCTGATACTCCACTACAGCGATTGGTTCAAAGGATTTCATCTAATTGGCCATGCTATAATCCTTGTTAGTTATTGGTTTAGAAAGGCCTAAAACAGAGTCACATGCTTAGTGCCTTAGCTCAAGCCATGTGATTTGATGTGATTACAGTGGACTCAAGGCCCCTGCCTCCCTACTTTTTAGGTTTAGCTTTCATCACATGATTTTGTAACCCTGAAAAGACAAGGTAACCTGACTCATGGACATTCACACGACATGTCGTCAGCTATTTTGAATGAACGGGTGGGCATTTTCGGAGTAAGAATGTGAGACAGATCGCTCAATTTAATGCATACAAAATTGAATCAGTTGGGCTTACAGAATGTTGGAATAGGAAAAATTGATATTCAACGTATTGTGAAAAATGCACAGTGATCATGTAAAGTGGAGTTCATATGCATGCATATTCTCCAACATTTCTCATGGATGAAAATATTCTCAAAGAAATTCCTCCAGAATATTTGTGAAAGAAATAATTGTTTGCAACAAAATGCATAATATTGCAAAAATATGTAGGGAAGACAACACTGCCCCCTGGTAAAACTTTTGGATAACCTGAGACAACAGTACACATGAAATGTCCTGTCCCTATAGCCCCACATGGCTGATAAAGAATATTAGTTGTTTAGCTACAGGTCGTGTCACCTTGCAGCCAAACGTTAGGCTACTGTCTATAGCTGTTCAAGCACTTCAAAATGAAGCTTATTCCCATTATCACTCGTTTGCCAGTTTTATGCAGTGTCAGCCACAGAGAAAATATTAAATCTGCTGAACTTGATTTTGTATAACACCCTCTCTCCCCCTACATCCCAGTAAAATCCCATGCCATTTGGCATTTGAAAGATTTGTTTTCTTTTCTGAAGTCACCCAAGACATAACACATATTACATGAGTATATCCATGTCATACGGCAGCAAATGCACGTCAATGCAGGTGAACTTTAAAAAGCCTAATTTAATTATTTAAACACCCGTCTGCAATGTACGGTGCCATCTGGTGGAATCAGAAATTGAGTGTCCTTCATCACAATTGTTGATGTTCATAAACCTTGTTGTCCTTGACACCAACTATACAGCCACAAGATAATGACGCAAGTCTCTTGATCTTGCCCCATACACTTGTTTGCAGATGACGTGTGTGGTTATGGTGGTTGGCAGTGCATGGTTCGTTTATCTGTTCTTGTACAGATGTAATCATTACTTTGATTTTTCTTGTTGTTGGGTTGTGTGAGGTAGCAGAAGTTGTAGAAACAGTGGTACAGTGGTAGTTGCTGTGGTCAAGAAGGCTTAAATAATTAGAGGCAGTTTCGTTGTTTGTTTCCATCTTCTTTTTGCATTCATATTCTTCGCCAGCAGATGGAGATAAATTATGCACACTCATTGTGAACTCATGTGGACTGATCACATTATTCCACGTAGATTTTGAGTTTAGTGACCTCTGATAATGTGCCATGGAGCATTGGAAATGACAAGATGTACAAATATAGTTTCTATTCATTCAAATTAAGCCTGTAAGGACACCACATGTACTGTTCCAAAATTAGAAGTATATAATGTTTGATAGATACAATATGACTGAAATATAAAACCCATTATTTCTTCATGAAGATTTAAGTTTTATTTATGTTGACCCCAATTATATGAAAAACTGCATAAAGAAAATGTAAAGAAAATCTTTTCAACTATTCATCTTCATTTTGAGTCAAAACAAGGATGCATGTGTGTTGCCTGTCGAAAAAATAAATAAATAAAGTGTCACCAAGCAAATATCTTACTTAAATGATTGAATGCACATGGCCAGTGAATCCCCAGGAAGTGTGCTCCAGTTAGAGCAGTATCTCATCGCCAGGAGGATGTTCACATGCTCTTCAACACCTCTTCTCTCCCTCTGTCTTTTCCCCTTTGGCATGGACCGTGAGCAAAGTATTAGAGGTTGGTCCATGAGACGTCCCTCTCTGCACTATGCCTGAGTGGGAACACGTCTCCACGAGATGAATGATGACAGATATGGGACACTGAAAGGGATGGGACACAGCCACAGATGGAGGGAGTAAGAAGAGCGAGAGAAAGAGCACGAAAGAGAGAGAGAGAGAGAAAGAGATGTGGTATCAAAGGACAGGAGAAAGCCAGCACAGTGGATAAGTGTACGCAGAATTTACTGGGACTTTACAGCATGCCATCCAACAAGCTTTACTCTTTCACTCTCTTGGCAGCTGTATCCAATCCCCACACACACACACACACACATTCTTGCTCCTATGTTCTCCATGGGGAAATTGTAAGATTGACATTAAGACAAGTATTACTTAATATAATAATAAATAATAATACATTTGATTTATACATTTATACATTTGATTTTCAAGACACCCAAGGTCGCTTAAAAAATAAAGATGCCGGACGGAGCGGCGTAGTCGCCAACGTACCAGTGACACCAAGATGACAAATACATTTAAAAAATAACAAAACACAGGACAAAAGATGCCGGACAGAATATGTGGAAACTAGCTGTGAGGTCAAGAGCAGGAAGTGGTTGGCAAGAAGAAATTGTAACCCAGTTCAGGTATCTAATAAACGGTATGATTTACTTGATTCGCCAAACTGCAATGTAAACTGTCATATGGCAGTCAGAGGGAGTATCTCCTCTTGGAGAATAGCTATTGCAGTTTTACTGTGCAGGCCTGCGTTAGACTATATGAGCAATGCATACTCCCTCAGATGGAAATATTAGCCTGCAAGGATGTACACAAGGCTGGGTTGATGTTGCCTGAGCAACAGCCCATTTGGGCTGAGCGGAGCAGCACCTTTGGAGGGGGGATTCTTTTATTTTTCTGTTGTGTTAATACAAATTGCCCACAATTGTTAAAATTAGATCTAATTACTTTGTATCATCCAAACTTGTATTACTCTGTGGGCATACCGTGGGATGCAGGGATGGGGTGCCCAGGCCATAAAAAATACACTCATGCTGTGCTGTTAACAGCTCTTCTATAATTGGGTCCAATGTGTTTATATCCCAAACGTTCAACAGTTGCCTAAGCTGCCTCCTTTTGTCAAACTGTATGACTGAAAGTGTCCATGCATAACGCATTAAAGCATTATTAGGCTAATGTAATAAAGCATGCATTATTATTATTATTATTATTCTGTGCTGTTCAATCATGGAAATGAGATACTGTATGATACAATCAAACAGGCCACTTGGTGTTGGGTGATATTGAAATGTAGCCTGACATTGTAATGTTGTGGGCGGGGCTAAATTCGACTGAAATTCATGTAGCCTATATAGGCCTACATATAAACTCATCTGGGTTCAAAGAGTTTTTGTTTGAAGTTTACTTATAGGCCAACATAGCCTATTATGCTGTCTAACAAGTAGCCTAATTAGGCCTAATGAAGGACCAATCAGAAGAGACAATATCCTAGGCCTAGCTACTACTTAATAATATTGTTGGTTAAATAAATTCCATATATTTTTATTATTATTTCAAAGCAATATTTAATAAAATCTGGCAAAATGTAATAGATGACATCTGAAATTGAGCAGATGAGAGCAACAGCCCCTCAGCACGTCCCTGGGAGGTGTAGCCTAAAATGCATGCTCTTTTTTTCCATCTTTGCTATCCACTCAAAGAATAGCTGTTTAGTAGCCAATGCACTCACAACATGATGATATGATGTCTGGCAGCACATTACGTTCCCATGTAGAATCACCCTAGGACCTATGTATTTAAACTCGCTACATCGACTCGCAGCATATATTCTGCAGCAGCGGTTTCTGCCATTGCTGCGGATCGCATACGCAATCCTTGGATGGGTGGTTGCCATGGTTTCGCAGGTCACATGCGTGGGTTTCCTGTAGCCAGCAGCAAAAGATGCTAGCTACTGAATTCACTGCCATTTTCATTTTAGTAAATTGCGGGATATCGCTGAGCAAATGGGACTAGCTCCATGGCAATGATGAAAATTCATATATTTTTGTGTTCTGATTCCATTTCGTCGTAAATTACGTTCTATACTCTTAACGTGAGGATAATCGAGACAATATTGCATTTGACACCGACACTGTATTTCACTCGGATTTCTCTGGACTCACATCAGGAATGAGTATAGAAATCCCAGAAGGACTGACGGAGCTGTTGCAGAGCTTTACCGTGGAAGTGTTAAGGAATCAGCCAAGGGACTTACTAGAGTTTGCCTTGCAGTATTTCACGCAATTGAAGGAGAGTGAAACCAAGGGGGCCGCGTTTGACAATGACCAAAATTCGGCCTCAAGATCTGGGAAAGCAGTCAACTTTATCGAAGAAGCCATGCAAATCGATTCGGAAAATGGAGAGGAAGAGGAGGATGACGACGAGGAATTCGTAGGTAACAAATATCCCACGATTCATACTATGATTATCGTCGGCTATCATAATAAGTATATACCTCTGAAGATGGGTCCTCAAAATTGATATTTGCCAGCTCCATTCAAGATCATTGCAGCCGACTGATTCCTCAATATTGTGCTTCGCCTATCTAACCCTTGCATGTGCGCGTGCCATGAAATACAATTATTTATGCCAATAATACAAGGTGGGCATGAAGCCAGCAATTGTTGTTCTAAAAGCAGATTGTTTGGTCTAGTCTTGGAACTTGGCATGTCTTCGTGAGCAAGAGCATTAATCATCGATGGTCACCGCAGCCCGATGTATCATAGCCTTCTTCAGTATGCACCATGCATAAGCTACAGGCTTAGTAGGCCCTCTTTTTGACCTAACTGAATTTTATTCTCTAAGTGGATTCATCGGTAAATGTAATACCATGCCAGAAGAAATGGTTGGATTCCACAGGCTAATCCTGCTTTCTCTGATTTGCATCATATGTGACCGTAAACCATTTGAATTCCATCTGGCTCATTATGAACAAGGTGACAGTGGCAGTGGCAAAACCTCCACGGCTAACGTTACATCTGTAGAGCATGTTATTTCCTCCTTCGACCGTCATCCGCATCCTTTCATCTACTTCTTCATTTCACAGTAGAAAAATAGGTAGTCTACAATGCAAATAACAAGACTGGGAACAGCAGGACTAATATGGCTGCGATGTTAACCTTACATTTACACTACCAGACTGGACTGTCATATGACATTAGGCTCTGGCTGCTGCTCCGACGAATATCTGCAAATGATTTTGATGCTGCCATTCAGCCTTGGACAGCAGGCCTGACTTAGGCTATGCCTCCTTGACAATTAGATGTTTTAAATTGAATGACAGGAGATCTATATTGCACCACACTGGGGTTTAGCAGTGTAATTTATATAGGCCTGATAAATTCTAAGATAGCGTTTGCATTTGAACCTTTATGTGGAGCTACCGTATCTGGCTAGCACAATATTCATGACTAGCCACCAGGATCATGTATGTTTCATGCAGAGGGGCATTGTCTCAGTGCTGAGTGCATTACATCAGATGTGTGTTTGTCCTTCGAATTATTCACATTGTAATTCAGGAAAAAAACATATCAACTTAAAAGGGCAGTGGAGTGTTTCATCATGGCAATTACAATTTGTATTAGCCTACAGTGAATCATGAAAGACAATATTTAGGAATTGAATAATAATAATAATAATAATAATAATAAAAAACAGCCAAACATGAATGTGTCCAGTATGCTTCAGAGCCTAATAACTGATATGGCCAGCAGCAGCATTCTGACCAGCAGGTTATATATATTCTGTATTTACACAGTCAGTGCATTCACTATCATTTCTGCACTGGATCAAATCATGTACTGTATTTGTGGAAAAGTATGTTAGGATCTCTGCTTGATATAAAAATAGCATTACTGCACTGTTCAACAGGGAGTGTGAATCATTTAATTTCCGTTTCTGTGTCAGGCTTGTACCCAAAGGAAACTACCTGGCATAGTGGCGTCAGCCAACTGTTTTCTGCAAGGACAGTAGGGAATGTCGCTTGCTGAGGGAAGCCTGCCTTGTAGTGACCATTTGGTGCTTTTGTGAACAATCTTTTTTACAAGTGATGGTTTGGCTGGCTGACCAATCAACCAAGCTTTTAGTACTGTAGAACTGTCAAACCACTGTTAGCTCTGGTTAGCAGTTGGCATACTTAAGTTCACAGGTCTTTTTCTCTCCCCCTATACCTGAGAATTGTGGATTGCTATCCCCAATCACCCAAATGCGCTAGAAGTTGAACATTGAAATTCAGCCTTTATCCATAGGGTGATCAACAAAACTGTTATTGGTAGGTGTTTACACAAATTGCCACAAAGAACACACATTCTAGAACACACATTCTAGGTTCTTTGAGTTCTTGTACATTGCTCATTTTTCTCACTCTCTGTATTTGCAGCACCAGTGATCAACAGGTTTACAAGAAGAGCTTCAGGTGAGACTTTAAGCCTTTAGGCCTATTTGTTTTCCTCTGGTCTTTTTTTAATCAGCATTCTTCATCATCTTGTTGCCTGTGTAAAGTGTTCTTTCACTTTAGTACTATCTAAACTGTTACATTTATGAGGTGGTCTCATCTGAAAAGGAACACAAGAAGATCATTGTTATCAGTTGGTGCAATTTTTGAATATATCTCTGTAAAGTATTGTTTGTCTTTTTGACAGTATATTTCACATATATTTTTACATTAGTAGGTATTAGGTAAGTGAAACAATGCTTGAGTTTGATAAGGTAAGCATCTGTAGAAGTCTGGTTAAGTCAGGACACATTGATTGCATTTTATGCGGTCTAATTGGATTAAAATTGGGCAAGGTGGATTGTGAATGACTTTTCATTACTAGATTGAGTATTGTGATTATGTAAACTTAAAATACCATATAGTGTTGGATAAAGCAAATATAAATACGGTATGTGAATAGTTTTTACCTTCTTTGACAGCTGATTCTGGTTTACCAATGAAAGCAGTACCTCTTTATCATGTCCTCAACCACTCCTGACTGCTTTCTGATTGGTATAGCAGCAGCAGCAGCAACAACAACAACAACAAGACTCAAGTCTTAGTTTTTTGTTTCTTGTTTTCCAGTCCCAGTGGACACTGACCTGGGAATACAGTATGTTATGTTATGGCCTTAACCAGGCTATGGGAATACAGTATGTTATGGCCTTAACCAGGCTATGTCAGAAACAGGCATGATCGTTACATTTAATATTGCAGGAGAATCGTCAGCATGAAACATTTCAGCTGTTAGAAGTTTGATTTGATTAATGTGTGTCAAACCACATGCATACAAAACTATAGGTAGTCACACTGTGAAGTAACAGTGATACTAGATAACAGCAGTTACTGAGGATGTCCGTGGTCAACCAGGTTAATGGGATAAGAGCGATGCTTATTTTGATCGGAAACATGCAGGGACGAAGAATTGGTGTGATGTTTTCAATTGTCTTAAGTTAAAAGTGTGGTAGTCACGATGGAAATTTTAATTTGCCTGATGTCAATATCAGCAGCAGCTTGGTCGTTGCTTACTGTGCACATTGACTGCAGAAAATGTGCAATATTTGTGTTTGGGCTATATGACTACTTTAAACTGCTAATGATCATGTTTATTCTTAGTATTGTATGTGCTTTGGAAAAAAGCATCTGCTAAGAACCATAACCATATTCTGCTAAGGTAAATAATTGTTTGCGGAGTACATGGTCATATATATAAGTGGGCATCAACTATTCAACACAACAGCAGATCAGTTGAGTTGAACACATGGAAGTATACCATATAGGACAAAATAAGATATCAGTCTGAAATCAATCTCATAAAATATACTGAACTATAATAACTTTAACCAAAATTGCCCAGGAAAAGGCTAAAGGTCTTTGGCAGCATTAACTTGTGTGCTATACATTATATAGAAACAACAACACACGTAATCAAATGCATTTATTTACAAAATTATCAAAAGTAGAACATGTTTGTGCGTGCAAATGTGCATATTTTGTCAGGTGCATGCCAGGATGAATGTGTGTGTGCCTGTGTGTTGATTTGTTCTGCTTTTGTATGTTCCATGTGTGCATATGTGCATGCCCATTAACAGACCTGTGAGGTCAGATACAAAGCAGGGTGTAAAGCAGGAGCCTATGTGAAAGTTGAAAGTGCCAGGTTTGGAAAGAGGATGGTTAGTTGTCATGGAAATCCTACATTAGGTATGGAAAAAGCCAACTATAAAATGTGAATCCACAAAAAAGATATAGAAATATATATTTTTTATTCTTTTATAATAACAATAATAGAATTTACTGGACAAACTAAATTAAGACATTTATATCAGCAAACGTTAATCAGTCGTAGGCTTAGCTGTGTTCACAAGTTATGCCAGCCATAATGCCCAGTTACCACCCCATAAAAGGGTTGTGCCGTGGTGTGCTGTGTTGTTAACTGGCGATTTAGTTGGTGGTTGATGAGCCTGAGCCAGGCTTGAAAGAGTTGTGGTTATCTCATGGGGAAAGAGTTTGAAGCAGCATTACACAACATTTTATACTTCCTGAGGTAGGCTTTGTTTTATAGCTGTGAAGCTTTGGTATGTTCCAGAAAATGATGTATCATGGTATATGGTCATATTGTGAGGACACACCTGTCATGTCTTGCTGCCTAGGGTATGCACTGTGCTCCAGGATATGAATCTTGTGTGTGTGTGAAAAAGTGACAAAACTCTATCACCACAAAAGCACAAATAAATTACAATAATCTTATGGAGCCTCATTTATTTTGCCAACTTGGGGATGGATTACTAAGACGTGAGTGAAGAAGAATGCATGTTGTGCATAATGCGATGCAGATGCAGCGGGAACAGAATTAGACATGGAGGTATCCTAGGAACTGAAGGAACTGCTTTGGGGAAAGGTTGGATGACCATGTAATGGGTCTGAGGACATGTTTGCTCTTGAGTGGCTGCATTTAGTTGTAACTAGTCATGTGATTTGATGTAGGCTAAACACTGAGGCTTGAAGTCTTATGAGACCGAGTTGGCAGTTAAAAGTTGACATATTTAAATAATGGAAGAGACAACACCAGCTATGCTTTATTTATTCAAGTGATGGTAATGCACCATAGATTTAACAAAGCACAAGTTATGATGCATATGCAATTTTAGTTTTCCTCCATGATGATCTTACCAGCCTTAGGAATGTCCTGCCACACCCATTCCCATAATACTCAGCTTAACATAATTTGCTGGAGGACTACCATAGATTTATACACTCTATGACTATTGCAGTCTTTCAGGATATTGTCTGTTGGGGTAGTCATTGTTTCTCAACAGTGTACCCAAGAGCTACACCAAGTAAATAATTTTTTGGCAATTCTATTTCTGTTGTTTTTCAATTTCTATTTTATATAATTTGCTCTTTGTTGTTGTGATATGACCTGCTACTTTTCTATTCAGTAAACAAACATTTGTTCCCAGTTGTACTGACAAAGCAGAGGATATAGTGAGAAGTGTGTGATGATGAAATGTGCAGGATTTGCACAGTTAATAAGTTAAATGGGAGACAGGGTTAACAGGGTTCCAACCCTCTGAGCCAAATACTTGGTTGACATACTCATTCGATTTGAGTCATCCTGCAATTTTTTTTTTGACATAACAAAGTTATAAGTCTGTTCAGTTGGACTTAAGTGTGTGTGAACGAGACTTGAAATCATCAATACATCACATAAAAGTCTTATTTTCTCCCTTCACAGAAGGACAGAGGAAGCTCTGTTCATTTGAACTGTAAATCAGATTAGCCACAGACTGTCTTCACTCTCATCCTCTCCTTTGATTACACTTCCGTTCGCTCATAAAAAAAATGAATCACCATAATCCTGACCCATTACTGAATATTCAGCAAAACCGCTTACCTTTGCAAAGCCTGGGACATTCATACTGGCTGCTGTGGGATGACATCAAACAAAGTGCTTGTTGGGCTGGGCCCCCTAATCTTTATACAGAAAGGGAGTTGTTGCCTGAGACAGTGCGGCTACTGCTGCTGCCAACCTAAACAGTGGTAGTGATAGTGGAAGAACAGGAGCCATCCGTGAGAACTCCAGGGTATTTCAACGTAGCACTAACTGATTTCGACGCCATCAATATGCAGACTGCTGGAGGGTTCCCAAAAAAACACTTAGATCTGTGCTTTCATAAATGTGTAAGATAATATGTTGTTTGTTTCAGGAAAAAAATTAAAATGAAAACATTTTACTACCTTTGATCAGTCATTGTATACATAATCATATCAACATAACCTAATTATAGAATTGAGCCATTTTACTGAATGCTGCACCCTTTCTTCTCATGGTGTGAGTATGGTCCCTTATTTGTAAAAAGGTTTTTCCTCAGTAAGCTTACAGATGTTTGTCTGGGCACTCTCATTCATTGTGAAAGTAGAAATGATGCCACATTTGTATCTGTTTGTTATGAAAAAATGTGCAGGAAGTCCCTCTGGACTTCTTAAGCCTGTTTAGATGATGTTAAAATGAATTAGTATTTCTATATTATTTAATGTTAATGTGTTTGTATTGTAGACGTTTTGTATTTGTTTTAATTTTGTAGTTTTTCAATTTGTATTGTTATATTGGTAATAATAGGTTTGTTAAAAAAAAGATATACCAGTACTGTTATTATCATTAATGTTAAATATATTATTTTATTAACATCAACAGCCACCAAAAAATCATTTTAAAGGAAACCGCTAAAAGTTGGATCAAGTTTAACAGTAACTTAACAGACATTTTTCAGATTTTTGGAGAAATTGATATCAGGGAAAGCCATAATGTCCGGTAAGGACAGGTTTAGAGGACATGTTTAAATGTCCCCACTGGTGTTCTCTGTCACTCTGTCACTCATCCTCCTAGCCTCCAGATGACAGCCCTTGTGTGGGTGGACAGTGACCCTCTATGACTACTGAGAGATTGTTGTTATTTTAAACTAAGTGTGCAACATCTCAGTGTCGGTCTCAAATAAAAACAATAGCAGGTCAACAGTAGCTAGAAATCTGCTCAATGTTTAGTACAGGCAAAGACATGTATTGTGGCAAGCATGCACAACAGAAACTATCCCACTGTGTAAATATATGCTGTAATATCTCTTGTTTTTCTAACAGAATTATAAGGGTGTCTTGTGTCTTAGAAATATTGATGAATCATAATGTTCAGATATGGTTCCACTTGCAAGGGTTAACCAGTCAGCAAAATGGCAGAACCACACAACTGTGGACAGGACAAGTAGGTCGTTTTCCATCTGTTTGTGGGCCTGGTGATCCCTAGTGTTGCTGCGTTGCATAGCCTGTGCACTAGCGGATGATGATGCGACATGCTCCTGTCTCTCCGCTCCGGCCCGGGTGACAGTGAGGGGGCAGATGAGGCCAGCATGTTAAGCAGGGACTGCAGCATGGGGCCACTGTACGCAGTGCAATTCACCAATGGGTGGTCTGTGGCAGAGGGAACTTTGTTTTGAATGGACATACAGTATTAAACCCAGCAAGGGTGTTTCTGAATTCGGCCCAATTTTAGTTTGGTGTGATGTGGATCATTGTAGCAATGCAGTGTTACTGCACCATGTAATTATACCTGATAAACAGTGTTAGTTTGTATAAAGAGGCTTTCATTTCCCTGTCATTGCACTCCAGTCTACAGCCTGTATTTTCTATCCTTCAGTGTGTGCAGAGGCCTTCAACCCGGATGAGGAGGATGATGACAAGGAACCAAGGGTGAGCTCCCTCTTTTGGTAGCGAGTATTGTATGCAAATGAATATCAGAAAACATGCTAAAACAATTAAAATCCTTATATACTGTACGATATGTTAACAAGAGAATTCCCTCTTGAATTTTCATTATATTTTACCAAATGCTTTGTGCTGTCCCAGACCACGCACCCCAAAACAGACGAACAGAGGCACAGGCTGCAGGAGGCATGCAAAGACATCCTGCTGTTCAAAAACCTCGACCCGGTGAGAGCTCGTCCGTATGTGTGGCGTGTGACCCAGTGTTCTCCCAAACACAGCCAGAGGCCAGAGGACTCTCGGCCCCCGACACATATTTATTTACACACTCAGACATGATGAAAGAGCATTAAAGGTAGAGAACAATGGTGGGGGGGGAGGCCGGCTAATGACCAGGGCTCAGTGACCTGTGCAACCTTTGGAATATGTTGCTTTCACGCTAGACATCGTGCTTAATTAACCATGGGTTTGCATATTTTGGGTTCGTCCGTGAAGCCGTCTGTGTGCTCCCGAGTGCATTGTTTGTTTGATGGCAGTGCTGCTGCGCCAGGGCTTGACTTGTATGGTTTCCCTGTAGGAAGAGAAAATAAACAGTTGTCTCGGTGCTGATGCCTGGGTTTTGTCTCACGCTTACAGGAGCAGATGTCCCAAGTCCTGGACGCCATGTTTGAGAAAAGAGTGGAAGTTGGAGAACACATCATCGATCAAGATGACGATGGGGATAACTTTTACGTCATCGAAAGGTAGGTGCCTTTGTTGTGTACTTTGTGTAACACCAAAACAAGACTGATGTAAGGCAGTATGCAGTTGTCATGGTGATACATGGGCAGTCCTTTATGCAAAGCAAACTCAACCCTAAGGAGGCGACAGGACTGTTACTTAACTCATATGTTTCCTTGTTGTCTTTTGTCCTGTCTCAGAGGGACGTTTGACATCGTAGTGAGAGCAGACAGCGCTGAGCGGACAGTGGGCTCCTATGACAACCGTGGAAGTTTTGGGGAGCTGGCTCTGATGTACAACACCCCAAGGGCAGCCACCATCATCGCCACCTCGCCTGGAGCACTCTGGTGCATGGTGAGGTCGTCTGCCCTGCTGGCTGCGTTGTCCTTAGTTGTCCACACAATTTAGTTAGCATGCATCATGTCACAGCAATGAGGTTCCTCTTCTCTTAAAATGAATGCAATTCATTTTTTGGTTACACTTTACTTGAAGGTTTCTACATAAGAGTGACATGACATGTCATGAACGTGTCATAAACATAAACAAGTCATAAACATTTATGACATAACACTTCTGTCATTAAGTGTCATTCTGTTTTTGTCATGACAAGTTATAGGGTTATGGTTCATGTCATAACAGTCATGTGTTCATGACGGTATCATGTCACTCTTATGTAGATACCTTCGAGTAAAGTGTATTTTTTACCCCTGATATGCAGTAGCTAATGTAATTGCAATATGTAGATCAATTTTCCAAATTGTGTGCCATGAGCAGGCTTGGAATTTCACCATTCTGGGGGCAAGGCCACTTGGCCTTCAGTTGGGCATATTTGGTGGGGGGCACAAAGGCCACATGTCAGGGCACCAGGGCCAAAGTTAACTATACAGTAGGCTAGTAGGCTATAAAAATTATCAAAGTTGTATTTAGCCTATTCACTGCAGTATACCTGCATCACTGTATGAAACATTACAAAAACATGAAACATGACATATTACATAAAACTGTAAATCATCTGATCATCTAATATTTACAAATATCTAGGCTATATTTAACATTTATTTTATATTTGGCATGTTATAAAATCATGTATTGAACGATTTAAGCACAGCTCAGCTTTAAGAAACTCAAATAGCTTAGATGCATGCTTAGCATTTTGTGATCATTAAGGCTACTTTCACAAAATCTTAGTCAGCTGTCCTCTGATTTACCGATATGTAGGCGATATTTGTAACGCTATTTGTCGCTATTTGTAACGCTATTTGTCGCTATTAGTTGGACGCAAAGCAGAATATTGAAAGAAGGGGGCACCAAGGCCACCGTGGCCTGTAAACCTCTGATTTTCAAAGGGGCATCACGGCCAACGCAGGGGGCAACGACGGCCATGGCTGTCGTGGCCGCCGTGAAATTCCTACCCTGGCCATAAGGTTTTTTTCCATTGCCCTTAACGATCATTGACAATTTACCTGAAACTGTAAGCTATTGAAATCATATTTCACGAAATTGGTTTTAATCCTGACTATTCAAACTGCCGTTTTGCCGTTTCATCCATCTTTTGTTGATACGATTCATATTGGTCAGGGAATGTTACACTCACGTGCAACTAGCTGCCAATCAAACACCTCAACACCTCAAACACAGAACAACATAGCTGCATGCATTCAGAAGTAGCAAAAAGTTGCCCGTTATGTCATGCTTTGTAGCTGAAGTTGCCCGTTATGTCATGCTATATTAGTCTCATGCTAAATAGCTGAAAGGCAATCTGCCTGAGCATGAGCCTGACCCACCCAAAATAACAAATAAAACAGGGCAACAGACAGACGCTAGGCTACAAACAGACAGACGGCAACAGACAGACGCTAGGCTACAAAAAGACAGACAGCAACAGACAGATGGCTACAGACAGACGCTAGGCTACAATAGTACTTGAGCTGTGGGTTCACGCAGAGCTTCATCACATTATGCATCATTAGTTTTTTGGCAGCAGGGGCGATAAACAGCAACAAACTTGTTATGTTGTGGTTTTTGTATGTTTATCATGGTGGTGTGCTGTGAGATTTTTTCATAGCAAACAGTGTGTCGCAAGAGGAAAAATTAGGGAAATGCTGATGTAGATAATGTTAAATGTAGATACTTGCATTTTGACATGTCAGCGATTTTGATTTTTTTTTTTTTGAAAAGCATGTTTATGTGGTGTCATGCAATCATTGGTCATTTCATAGAATTTGGAGAACAAATCAATGTACTGTAGTTCCAGGCGTTTATGAAAGTAATATAATTCTGACTACAATCTTTGCTTCCTGAATAGCCTCTTTGATAGTCAGTGTGGTGTAATCTTTCAATCACTTCTTTTATAATATAGCTCCCTCTGCTGGATCTGATCACTGCCATGCTGATTCTATGATTGATTAATCATTTTTACAGGACCGGTTAACATTCAGAAGGATCATTGTGAAGAACAATGCCAAGAAGAGGAGACTGTATGAAGCTTTCATTGAGACTCTTCCTTTGCTCACGTCTCTGGAGGTATGGCTGCTGGTCTCTTCCTTGACTCTTGTTTTGTTTTGTTTACATGTTTTTTATATTTTATTTTTTATGTTTTTGCCTGCCATGAATGTCATGAATGATACTGGTGTCTGTGGCAGGTATCAGAGAGGATGAAAGTGGTGGACGTTCTGTCCACTAAAGTCTACAGCAGTGGAGAGCGGATCATTGCTCAGGTATGATTAAGTGGAGTTGATTTAACTATTGAGCGACATCCCAGGAACTTTTACAAGCTCCATCAATTGAATTTCACTTGATGAACATTATGAACATCATCAATGTTTTGTTCCTAGATTTTTTCATGCGTAGGTGCTTGCTTGTGTCCGTGTTCTGATGAGTAATGTGTATACAGACGTATGGATGGACTGTAAATATTTGAGACCTTATGGCTTATAACTGATACATTATTTTGTAGGGTGATATGGCTGACAGTTTCTACATTGTGGAATCTGGCCGTGTGAGAATCACAATGAAGCACAGTAGGGTAAGTCGGAAAGTCTCTAACTGTATATTGACAGAATGACCATTAAATCTAAAAAAAAAAGAATATGTCGAGAAGTAAAATAGAACCAGTGTGTAATCATTCCATCTATTCACTATGAGCGAGTATCTATCAAATTGTTAATCTAATGGTGGCCACACAACTCCTGATAAGAATTTCTATCAAATACTTTTGAAGAAATCTGAAATTGTGCATCAGAGGGAGAGTCTGCACAATATTGGAATCTTTGCGGATTTTAAGCTTGTTTTTATATCTGTGTGGTTACTTTTTCTCCCACCAGACAAAAAAGGACACAGAAGAGGAAGAAGTGGATATCGCCACCTGCTCGAGGGGACAGTACTTTGGAGAATTAGCTCTAGTCACAAACAAGCCACGAGCAGCTTCTGCATACGCCATGGAGAATGTTAAATGCTTAGGTATAGTGCATGGATGTTACTTTCTTCTGCACATGTTACTTTCTTCTGCTTTTACCCTCTTTTATAAGTGATGTCAGAGAATTATAGATCTCTATACTGACTATTATAGATCTCTATACTGACTATTATAGATAGTCAAAGATACAGTTGCTTGCTTAAAAATCTGGCGTATTTTCACCCAATTCCTAAAGGAAGGAAGCTCTAAATACAAATTCAAGGGTTCAAGGAATTAATGTCCTAAATGTTTAGTCTCACGTTTTTTGTTGTCTTTTGTAGTGTTGGATGTCAAGGCATTTGAGAGATTGCTCGGCCCCTGTATGGATATCATGAAAAGAAATATCGCAAACTACGAGGAGCAACTGGTAACCCTGTTTGGAAGTAACACAGATATTGAGGAACAAGATGCATGAGTTTAAAGAGATGAACCAGGACAAAGAAGCTGACGATGAAGATTTTGGCCACAGTGCGGGTGCCAGATGTCTTGTAATTCCTCTTACTCTTGCAAATATTGTTTTACATTCACACAATGTGAAACAGTGTACATCAAAGATAGCGATTTAAAAGTGATAAGCTCAAAATGTATGTGTACTTCCAGAAAACAGAGGAATTTTCTCACAAGGCAGTGTTCATTTTGACATTTTGAGCATAACCACCATGCTTGTATGACAATGTAATGCTCATGTTTTCACCTCTTGTTCACAGTTCACACTATGTTATTTTCATGAAACATCACATAGACACGACTATGTTACTGTTAACTGATGACACTTGTTAATATAAGGGCAGTTCTGTATTTCAGGACCGTTGGTGTTACTCATTCTCATGATCTATATCATTTTTTCCTTCTGTTCCAAACTCATGTGCCAAAGGTTGTGAACTCTGTGAAACGCTTGTTGTTTTATGTGATCTTCATGCTTCAAAGTTTGCCTGCCAAGCTTTTTGCATTGGGGATGAATCTTCATTGCAACAGTTTGTCTTTACAAAGATATAAATCTACAAGGGCCCTATGGCTTACATTTTAATATAACATCCATGTATGAAAAATGTGCTTTCCCTGTTTATGGGCGAGATTTTAATTTGGAGACAAATTGCATTACCTGCAGTGCATTTACACTGTGCTTTGTGGTTTTTGAATCTCAAGCACCTCAAATGCAGTTAAGTAAATATTTTGTTTTCGGCTTTTGAGCTCATTTTACTTTGAATTGTCACTTATGAATTCCAACATATCTGAACAAGAATACTGCAAAATAGTTTCACATTATGTGACATGGAAGAGATTTGGTAGTAACAATGCTCAACAAGTTAACAAAAAGGGTAAAAGACTGTGTTGGGAGATATAAGTGAACATGTTTATATTGCACTTTGATGCTAGCCTCATAGACAGGTACTTGTTGTGATTGCACATTATCTTTAGTCAGTTTTTATGTTTAAAATGTCATGTTTGACTCATCATTGCCAGTTTAGCATATATCACCAGTATAGAGTTGTTATTGTTGATAGTTTGTTTATTTAAAAATGTGAAATTATTTCATATTACATTTTAAATATAAGGGCATAGCATAGTGTTGTCATCACCTGACCTTGTTAGACTTTTTTTTAATGTTTTACACACCTCTTTATTACCACACATACATTACCACAGGACTTGGAACATTTGATATGTTAAACACAGCTCTCAGTGTGTGTCAGTGCTTTTCTGCAGACAAGCATGAGATGAATATGACAAGCTAATATAGCTTGTCTCTGTCTCATGTAATAATGAACATATCTGTCCATAAACATTAAGTATGTCCCTTTTGCCTTTGAGGTATTATTACCTTGCTTCTTACTTGCAATACTGTAGAGTTGTTAGTTTTCATTTCTACTGTGCTTTCAACCAGTACTGCTCCCCATTGTCTTCAGTGTATTAAATTATGACATTTTTGTGGCCAGTCTTAAAAACGCGGTTGTAGTTGTAGCCATTCCATTCGAGGACATTGCTAAGGTTATTTATTATCGTCTACCTCTATATAAATAACACAACACCTTCACGTGTTGCTTTTCAGGGCATGTCGTCTCATCGAAGAGCAACTCCCACTGATAAACTGTTTCTTTATTTTTATGTGCAGTTGTCATGTCACCTTAGAACTTGGCTTGTTAATCTGCCACTGAATTGAAACCTAAAATTTAACTGACTTTTGAAATTTACTTGTTTTGAACCACCATTTTCTGTCAGAAATATTGTTATTACAATGGAACTGTGTGTTGGCAGTGCTGTTTAATTTAATGTAATGAAGCTCAAAGGTCTACAGAGGTCTCTTAATAATGCCAGAGTGTAATATGTTGTCAGTTACATTTAACTTTCCATGAAAATAAACTTGTTTTCTATTGAAAAAATCCCCTTTCTTTTCTCACTCTCCTGCAATTGCCTGATGGGATACACATTTCGTTAAGGCAAGAGGGAAAAGATCTTGTTAACCTACTGTGATCCCACTCTTCTACAAACCCTTTCTTGACGTCATACTGTATTTAACCCATGTATTATGGCCATAAGATTATAAAGACAGAAACCAGTGGTACACTGACCATCGGGCTTACTGGGACGATTCCTAGACTATCACGGTATCTGTGGAGCTGGTGGACATATAAATATATTTATGCATCCTGCTGTTACTACATTGCCCCTTTGTCTCACAACATGCAGCAAGCAATTACAACTATCAAATTTAGAATTCAGAACAGTCAACTGTCCACAAGCATTTAATATGAGGATGTTATAGTCGGTTGATCTAACAAAGAAAAAGCTTGCAGAAGCATCATCCAATAAAGGTCTCAATGAATCTAACGGGCGTATACAGTCAACCAATGACTGTTTCAATAACAAACCTCAGCATGTCTTATGTTATGTATCACGGACAGACCAATGGCCATCCGTAGCTTTTTTATTGACGCTAACGTCATCCAATGGTGTAGTGTTTCTAAAAGTAATCGGTCCCACCCCTTCAGCGGATGCCAGAGATACTCGGTAATGGCGACAGGTTTGGTAAGTAAGAAAGTTAGCAATAGATCTCTTTTAAACAAAAGAATGACAATCCTAACCGAAATGAGAAATCAGAATTTAAGTTATAGGTTATGACAAATGTGTTGCTTGAAATGACTGCTATGTTTTTGGTCGATGGCAAATGACAAGTTGATTAAGATCGATTTTTTTCATTGTGACGTTTGTTGTTTTGGTTGTAGCTAGTTAGTTGCTAGCGAGTTCGCTGGACAGGTAGTTAATCGACCTGCAATCTCGAAAATACGTTGATACGCTTTGTTGTCCTTTAAAATGTCTTTCGACATTTTGTTTCATTCATTTCAGGGCTTAGAACGAAGGGGCTATAGAAGAGTGCTCATGTCTCAACTTGTTGACATTCTTTTGTTTACAAGTTAGAAGCTCGCCCCTACATTTTGGCGTTCCTTTTTGTCAATAGCCTGTTCAAGGAGCAACAATTGTTTTTTTTTACTTGTTTGAATCTAACATACGGTTTGGATTGATTACAAGCAGTCATGTATTTTGCGAACAAAAGACATGACACCGTCGTTGAATTTACGATTGGACTGCTTCTATGTTCGTATATTAGGCTACGTTATATATTTATTTAATCGCCCTTTGCTCAGTGAAAACTAGCAATGTATGAATGAATGTTACTATCGACCCAGTCATCTCACGAGAATATTAACTGTTGTCGTCGGTATTGTCTATTTTTCCATTGTATCTCGATTGACAGATGTGAATGTTTTCATTCGACAGGATTCGACCTGCCCAGAATCAATTCAGTTTTTGTTGTTGTTAGAAATTGAACCGACGTGTAAAATGTGACTGTGGAAAAATATTGTTAAGCAAAGATATATTCGAAAATATGTCAGGCTAATTCATTTCACTGGAATGTTCAGTTTAATCCGACTGTTATTGATCTCGTCTTGTTACGCAGTTATGAATGAATGAATAGGGAAGCGCATGCGCGAAGTTCTTAAAGTTTATAAACAAGCCTTGCATGCAAGAGGTCACATGACAGCTCTTTTTCGAAACGAAGACAGAACGTACGCAAACAAAGAACTTAATTCACAGAGTTTTGCCCTTTCTTACCCAAACAAATTGTCGTTGAGGCCCTTTTCATTCGTTTAATTGAAGTCATTTCGCATATTTGTCAAAGCAATGATACTTATCACGAACAACACTGATATTTCGATATGGTTCGTGCAATTGCAATTTTTGTTCGTGGTCTTCAGTCGTTAATGACATAATAATACAATAAATAAGTAAATTAATACATTAACGTTTATTATACTTATGTTTCACACGTCTTTTTTTCGTCAGTCAGGCAAACTGACATGGCGTAATATGGTGTGGGAAATGAAAACTCATTCGGTGCCAGAGAGAGTTTTGGAATCGCAGGTGGAGACTGTAGGTATGGATGAGGCCTTCGACATGCTAAAGTGCAACGAAGATCTGCCTTCCTCTCCAGGATGCCCTTCCACTGAGAGTCACATGGAATATGGTAAGCTATTGCATAATATTCTTGATATCAATCAATCAGATGAATGTTGCACATTATTGCATGTCCTGACCTAATAAATATGGCTCAGCATACAGTTCTTATCAGAGAAAACAATATTTGAATATTTGATACATTCTCTCTGTATGTGCAATAACCCAGTCTGACGCCGTTAGCCTAGCATAATTCACTGGAAGTGGATTAGACTAGTTAGCCTATAACTCCCTTTTAGCTACAGGTCTTCAAATGAATTATGCTACATGTAAGTTAGGTTAACCCAAGAAGTTGGTGTGTTTCTTTAAGATAACAAAATGTTGTGGATATGAACTTCTGAAGAGCTGTTTCTGTGTTAACTGTACAGATGACCTTCCGGAGCTGCAGGAGGTGCAGGAGGACCAGGCCTCTCCGAGCGTGTTCCAGGTCGAGGCAGGCGTGTCACACCAGGAAGGCCCTGGGGAGGCCTGGGGCAAAGGGGTGGATGGAGCCTCCTCCCCTCACACCAACACCAACTGGCTGGCAGAGCTGGCCAACATCGCCACGAGCCCACAGAGTCCCCTGCTACAGAACGCCCCCCACAACAGGTCATACATACAGTTACAAATGAGTTATAATGGCTAATTACGTCATTTAATAAAGTAAGGTGTCATGCCCACACCCATGCACAGCACACTTGAGGATACATATGTCACATAGGCATGGTACTGAAACCGATTACATAACAATTGTTATTTCAAGTGCATAGACATTAAATGGATCATGGCATTTTCTATACACATGGACAGTCTTTGGCTGGTATGGCGGTAAGCATATGGAATGTTTATCATACCTTTGGTCTGATTTCCGTTTGTTTGTTTGTTTGTTGTTACCCTCAGATCCTCCCCTGTGCACATCTTTGCCACGAGTAACAGTTTACATTCCTACGCCCGGCCCCCCCAGGCTTCCAGTGCCCCGAGTCCGGCCCGGACCCATATGAGGGAGCGCAGGCGTGTCAGGGTACAAGCCTTCATCCCCTCACAAACACCCCCACATCCACCCTTCTCACACTATTTGTGCTGTAAATGTGACATTTGTGTCCCTTTGAATGCCACCCCTTAGGCCAGCAGCGAGTCAGAGTCTGGTAGCTTCTGCATGTCCTCGTTATCAGACGATGATGACATGGGATGGTCTCACTCTTGGCCCTCCACAGTCTGGCATTGCTTCCTAAAAGGTATTGAATGGCACAACAATGGGGCCCTCTTAAACATATACTTACATGGGCACACTAAATTGGCAAAGGAGTTTTGTAGTAACAAATTGAAAGTTTGACTTTTTAACCTACATTTATGTTTATAATACTTTTATTACCTATATATTGAGACCTTCCAGACCCTTGAAATCATCCTAATATTCACAAGGAACATTGCCTTTGAAATAATGCATTGACGAAAATGTAATTGACTTTATAGTGTGAATTGGGTATTTCTAGTGAAAACCATATAAGCCTAGATTTGACATATCCTTTATAATTCACCCTAATTATACAAATGTTTTCACAAATGTGGAAAAAAACACGCAATATCCAGGCAAACTATAGTGCCTCTGTACTACTCTGTTACTAGTGCCATTTAATCCTCAGCGTCGATCTCCCCCTGGCTTGTAATAGGACGTAAAGGTTTAAAGGTTAAACCTGTTTTCAAAAACCACACTGATAAAAAAATGTGTGAGCAATCAGAGGCATGTCATATTGGACCACAGAACATAGAAAATGTGCTGATCTGTTCTAGCGTCTCCTAGTCAGTACAGTGGGAGTGATTGAATGAACATCAGCCATTTTATGAACTGATATCATATTAATAGAAACAGCCCCCCCTATTGTTCTAACTGTGGTACTGCAACTCATAGTGCAACTCAAAACATGAATTGCGCAATTGCCTGGAGAGGGCTGACATATACATGTAAATACTTCTAAAAGTCATGCATTTCTGCAAGTCTTTAAAGTCTTTTAACAACCAGGAATGCTTAGGAAATATAGATATTGAAGAAATGTTTAAGAAAATAGTTTTGAATCAAAAGTAAAAAATTGATGTGTTTTATGTATGTTTTTCTTTATTTTGAGATTAGATTAGATTCGATTTTATTGTCATTGTGCAGAGTACAAGTACAGAGACAACGATGTATGGAATCATAGATTTTATTTTGAAATAGGCAGAAAATGTGTTCATTTGATATGTAGCTTAGCGTAGACAACTGTCCTCTGCTATGAAAATCTCCACCAAACAAGGACTGCTGTCAGTTGAGACATTGTATACAATTACAGTATATAATGATAATAACACATGTGAACTTAACCTTTGTCAGGAACTCGTTTGCGCTTCCATAAGGGCTCCAATGTAGAGTGGCAGGATGTTGAAGACTTAAGCAACTCAGACGACGAGTCAGATGATGAAGGAGGAATGTCATCCATCTCTCCAAAGGTAAAGAACAGCAGCTGAAGAGCACTTGCAATAAATGGCCATTATTTGAGAGTGCATGTCTCTAGAGGCTTGTGGGGAAGTGCTGTTGGCTAAAATTAGCTTCAGGCATGATTCATTGATGCATTACTGTTCATGACAAGCCATTAAGAGAGCAGTCTATTGAAAAGTCAAAACCCAGAGAGAAGAGAAAGAACCAAACCAATTGCATTCACATCTACTGCTTGAGAGCAAAACGTCCCCCCTCAATACATTTGGTATATTTCCTGTTTTTGCAGGGCTATGGTTCAGAAGGTCTGAAGTTGGTGGCATTTGAGGAGATTGTGTCCTTCGGCCAATCTGCACTCAAATTGACCTTTGACCCGGGCTCACCAGAAGATGGCCTTTTAACCACTGAGTGCAGATTAGACCACCCCTTCTATGTGAAAAACAAAGGTATGGGAGTCATGTCTCTGAAGAGGCAAAACTGAAGGAGTTGGTGCAATGTGAATGGATGATTTGGTTTAGTATCTGACTCTCTGCGAGTGTGCAGAATGCAGTATGTAAGTAGTGTAAGTAGGTGATAACTAATAGAGAGTGCTTGCTATCTCTGACTGAATGCAGTAAGTAGTGTAAGTAGGTGATAACTAATATAGAGTGCTTGCTGTCTGTGACTCTCATGCGAGTCTCACCTGTGTGTGTGTGTGTGTGTGTGTGTGTGTGTTTGCTGTCTGTACAGGGTGGTCCTCCTTCTACCCGAGCCTTACTGTGGTGCAGTATGGAATCCCCTGCTATGACGTGCAGGTGGGAGACCTGTGTCTACCTCCAGGGCACAAAGATGCCATCAACTGTGATGACTCTGTTGTGTTTGACACATTCAGAAGGTACAGAGTGGGTTGGGAAATGAGGGGTGTGTGTATATGTGTGTGTGTGTGTGTGTCTGTAAGAGAGAGGGAGATTGAGATGTTAATGTTTGACTTACAGTTACAGCTATCAGCATTTTAACAGGGTGGTACAGTTATCCTTTTAGATGAGATTATAACCTGTTTTGTTTGTGCATGTTATGAATAGAGTAGAGGGTATATTGGTGCAAGACTTACATTTCGTTCTGGCCATTTAATTACAGTAACGAGCCATGCACTGCCATTAAGTAATAGGCATGTGAGTGACAATTAACTCCTGAACTTGAGTAACAGTTCATAATAGTACGTGTGTGTGTGTGTGTGTGTGTGTGTGTGTGTGTGTGTGTGTGTGTGGATACAGTTATGATTTCACCCCTCTGGACTCTTCGGCTGTGTACGTCCTGAGTAGCATGGCTCGCCAGCGCCGGGCCTCCCAGTCAAGTGGGGGCGCTGTCAGCCCAGACTGTGACAAGCTGGGCCGTGACCAGGAGCCCTCCAGTGCTTCCCACAGCAAATCCAATCGCGGCCACAACTCAGGAACAAGCAGCAGCAACACCACGCCCACCAAATGCAAGCGGCCAATGAACGCCTTCATGCTCTTCGCCAAGAAGTATCGTGTGGAGTACACCCAGATGTATCCTGGCAAGGACAACAGGCAAGTAACTCAAACTCCCACGGGGAGCTCATTTGCATCTTCTCTAAGATACAGCTAACAAAGGAGAGGATGCCAGCTTGAGAAGAAACACTATTCCCAATTGTCATAATTATAAGTTCATTTAGAAGGGTTTTGACAAGGCTTGTTAACAGTCATGCCACTTTTCATATTTTTCAGTGTTTCGCCCAACCCAGCAGAAGTTTTATTTCTCTTATATAAAACAACTGTCTCTATCCGCTTCCTTCTCCCAGCTCACTGGGATTACAGTTTGGAACAGATGTTTGCAGAATTAGCCATTCTGAGCAGCCCATCCATCAGTGAGCAGCAGGAGTGGCTAAACGCAATAGTGTTGAAATTATGAGTTTACTGTTTGCTATAGTGCTAAGGCTAGACAAAGCAATACTAACTGTAAAGCAATGCTAGCACACCTAGAAGAGTTGAAGCAGGAGCAAGAAGAAAGTGTAAAATGATTCATCAAGGGAAAAATACATTATTGCTTTACTACCAACAGGGTTTGGTATAAGCCAAATATATCAGCTTCCAATGATAGTGGCGAAGTTGGAAGCATAGAAATCCCATACTGGTCAGTGTCCAGTGGCTTCAAAATGAACCCTACACCCATTAGGATACAATGACTGAAAACAGCCCTCAATGGAGAGAGGCCTCTCATACCAGGGTACAAAAAAAATAAGACCTTGTCATAAAGAAGATGACTAGCGTTTTCCACTGTAATATTAGTATTAATAAAGTGTTACTTATCATTGACCAAATTCACTCAGATCATTTATTTTAGAAAATTATGTGTCAGTGTCAGTGAGGGTCACCTCAGGCCACTGAGTTGGATATTCTGGTGATATTCTGGTAGTCACTGAAAAATGCTCAGCTTGGTTTTAGAGTCTGTTCTGTGTAGTCATAGTTCACTTACTGTACACGGGAAGGGCATGGTATTTCTTCTTAATGTATCTTATTCTTATGCTAAGTTCATAGGTAAGCAGATTGTTGTATTGTTATAAAAGACAAAAACTAATGCAAAATGTTGTGTCATTTTTATCTTCTCTAAACCAAGCTGACACAGAGTTGTAGTCAGAAAACCATACACCCTCCTGAAGTTTTAGAGTGAGCCATGACCTTTAACCAGTGAGAAGCTAAGAGAGGCTGTTTGGATACTGAACCTCAAATTGATGGATAGGTGTCAGTGACCTAAGGGCAGCAGGGGATGAAGTGTTATGCTGAAAACTGTGGCTAGCACTATTCTCTCCAAAGCCTGGTAGAATGGAATATTAGGCCTAAACAGCCCACTTCATAATCAGTACTCTTGTTGCTGTTTGGCTAAAATGAAAACAGTGATTGCCCATGGTTCCTGTTATTGATTTTGCACCTGCTAGCAGGCAGTAGCTGCTGCATATAAATGGAAACAAACAAAAGGCATTACATGTCAGTGGCGTAGCAGAGACTAGCTCCACAGCTATTTAGAAGGTATGGTTGGGGGCCATTCATGTTCTGTCAACAGGTAGGTGTGTGTGGGAGGGGTTCCCTCATTCATTGCTCTTCGAGAGTTCATACCACCCCTGAGGGGGAGTAGCTCTCAGCCAGCTGGTGATTGACAGCACAAGGAAATGAGGAGCGGGCGTTTTCCAAGAACCATCGTGTGGATATTTAGAAAGGCAGCTCAGATATCTCATAGCAAACAAGCAACACATATTTTTGTCCCACAATCCCTTACATATACAATAGACCAGACTCCAGTGATGTGTGTGTGTGTGTGTCTATGTGTGTGCATGCGTGTGTGTGTGCGTGTGCGTATGTGTGTGTGTGTGTGTGTGTGTGTGTGTGTGTGCATATCTACTCTGCTTGTCGGCACAGTGAAAGCTAGAGTGACATGTTGATTATGAAGGCTCTGAAGACTCATGGGCTGTATGTGTGGAATGCTGCAGAACCATTAGCTCACACAGCCAAGACAGCAGGCTTGGTCAAAGACCTCTGAGACTGCACAGTAAACAGAAACTTGGAGCCTAAGTAGCTGGGCTTTGTAATGGAGACACACAGACTCTGAAGAGAGAGACCACTGATCTGTGCAGCCATTATTTAATTCTTATATTAACATTTATTGTTTATGTGTTCAGTACATTGGCAATACACTATGAAGTATATTACATGCTGAAACTAAGGATTTATAATGTAGCCATTGGCGTTTGACAAAAATATTTACTGGATGTTAATATAGTGGTGCTATTCTAAGGCAGCATGTTTATTAAACTTAAAAGACATCATTAGAAGTGATCTTTATTAATGTGAAGATTTTTATCTTGATGTGGTTTTTGACTGTTTCGCCTATTAGGCCTAGGCATCATACTGTTTCCACATAGACCTTTAGGGACAGATTAATTGAGTGCACTGCAGAGGAGAGACATTTTTCATGCACACCTCTGACTGCTGCCCTTTGCCCTTTGGCCCACAGAGCCATCAGCGTGATCCTTGGGGACAAGTGGAAGAAGATGAAGAACGAGGAGAGGAGGATATACACCATGGAGGCCAAGGCTCTAGCGGAGGAGCAGAAACGCCTCAATCCCGACTGCTGGAAACGCAAGAGAACGAACTCGGTAAGAGCCCTGCTACTTATGTGTGTGAACACATGCAGTATCTAGCAGCTTTTTTAATCAAGCTGTTATATCCAGGTGACTACTATTGTGTGTAAGGACTAAAGTGAACTGGCACAGAAATACTTTCTGGAACCCCCAGATGTCAGCCTGTCGCTCTCAGCAACCTGGTTTCATATCAGTTTTGTAATTGGTTAGTTTTGCATGCTGTAGTCTACTGGAGGAATGCACAGGATCTGTTTGTACACTTTTGTGTGCAATGCCTCCAATGGCTCCTTTCATACTTCCCTTTTACAGGGCTCCCAGCAGAACTAGATGCCCATATGGGGCAGGAGATCATCATGGAAACGTGAACTGGACAACAATAAACCGATCCCCTCTCTCCTGTACGATCGACGAGACTTAACTGTGATGCTGAATACACCTGCTTTGTTTTAAACAAAACAACTTAATCCAGACATTATGCCGATAAAATGTTATATAAAGAGAAAATCAAATGCAAACCATATTAAGAAAACATGTAATCTAGTAACTAACAGTGCTTATATATTTTCTTATGTTTTCAGTGACATAAATGCCTTATACTTCCAAAGTAAGAAATCGCTCAGTACTTTTTTTCAGGTAAATTCATATTTCTAGGCTTGAAACCTGAAATCCTGTGGTGCTACTATAGATGCTGAAGGACAGAAGTCAGACAAATGTCTATTTTTAAATGTAAAAAGGGGAAATTTTAGATAGCTTTTGTTGCAGCTGTTCATATTAATTATATTGGTATAACTCAATATCTTGCACATTGACTTGGTAACCCGTTAAACTTTGTATTCTCTGACAGGCTGACGGGTTCTTGTATTAGTAAGAGATACCTGCTCAGCATAGGCCATATACGTGTGTGTAACTAACCGCTCTGCCATAAGACGATGTATTATTATATACATGGGGTGGATGCACACACTCCCACACAGCACTTCAGGGTCATGCCATCACTGTAAGTGTTTTTGTTTTTTTGCACTTTATATACATATAACCTTACATAAAACCAATAAATGTATACAGCCTGAACTTTTGTGCTTAAAAAAAAATACAAACTTTATATATCTAGCTGAAATATATCCTTTTTTGACACAATCATGGCCAAACTGTATAGCTCAATGTTGTGCTCTGCAGGTTTGCCATTGCATTGCATTTATAAAAACGTTGTTGATATTGTACAGGTCCACGTTCCATGTTAAAACTCTTGCACAAACTATTCTTGTATTATAAATAAACATTTGAACTTGCTATCATCTCACGTGTACTGTTCTCAGTATTTTTCAGAAGGTGGAAGAGATCACTTGTGAGCTCATCTGAATTTTGTGTTTTTGCTTTTACTTTGGGTGCTGTTGGTCAGGTTGGAGGGACTTTCCTTTTTTCCTAAATTTGTCTGCGTTCAGAAAAAGAAAAAAAAACCTAGCAGATGAAGCCTGTGCACAACTGATCTGCATGTCTTCTTATGATCCTCTTAAGAGGCTGAAGAAAAAAAAACTCACTAACTCATTCAGTTGTTTGCTCAATCTCACTTTAGAGACGGGCAGAAGAAATCTATGTTTTTTCTCCAATTTGCCAAACATGCAAACAAAGAACTCAAACGACGTCCTTATTGTACTGTGCTCCACATCAGTAAATCTGTGATCTCTTTGAAGGTTTAATTGAATCTTTGCAACACTCAAGACCTACCTTGGAGATGAAAGAACACAAATTCGAAATTGATAATCAGTTTTGTGAGGTACAGTTTCTGAGAAGAGAAAAAAAAAGGAGAACTATTAATCGAGTTGAGTATAGGATGTACAGTTAGTGCAACAATGTAGCTAAATTACCCATATTCCATTCATGGAAAATGCTGTATGGGTCTGCATTTTCCTATCATTTATACTGTTGTAAAATCACCAAATACATGTTTATTTAATGTACAGTTCTGAATGTCACCAGTAGGGGACACTAGTATAACATGTATTATATCTCCTATTTCCTATTGTGCTTTTTAGGATGAAAAATGTTCTAACACTGACATGGATTCCTCCCAATTACCAATAAGCAAAACACCCTGCCTGTTTTTATCACTGTATAATCCCAGTAAATGAATACGCTTGTTTTGTAGATCCTTGTATGAAAGGGGATCATAGACTTCTGTTGTAGGAACAGAAATGTGGCTGTGATTTCCCATGCCTCAGCGCAAAACTAAATAGTAATTTGATGTCATGCATAAAATATTCCTGCTAGCAAAAGGATTTTTTTTTAAAAAGCAAGAGACTGTTTCCAGGGGTTGCTATGTAACACTTCAACAGTTTAAATAGTTCAGTAGTCCTCAACACTATTACTCATATTCTCTCTCTTTCTCTCTCTCTCTCTCTCTCCCTCCCTCCCTCCCTCCCTCTCTCTCTCTCACACACACACACACACACATACCCACAGAACATACCATTTCCAGGGCATTTTTAACCTTAACAAGCATCAATATGATCTCTCGTCTCATTGCTGTCTCTGTATCGTTGGATATGGGTTTTGACTTCATCACTTCCACCCAACATCCAAAGACAACAAATCAGATGCTGGGGCTTTGCACTCTCATAAATACATTGTCATGTATGGTCCCACACACGCTGACACACACACACACACAGAGAGAGACCAAATAAGGATGTGCAGGAATTTCCCAGGGTCCATCAGAATACACCTCTCATCGTCACAGAAGGGCACCATGTGCTTTTAGCGCTTGGAAAGGGCAGAGTGTTGACCTCTCTACTCAGTGTTGGCCAAGAGGGCTTTTTTAGTAAAAGCCTAATCAAATATAAATGGACACAAGAATCAGTCTTCCCTCAGTGTTATCTAAAAGTGTCCATCCACAAAGGCTTTCTCTAATACCAGACAGAGCACTCAGGAAACACTGAAGTTCTATGCAAGTGCAACCTGCGTTGTGTATGACTGCACTGATGGACTTATAGGAATGGTGGATGAGGTGGTTTATTTGTCATATTTGCATGGGTTAGCAAATTCAAACATGGGACATGAAAATCTGGTCCATCTATAGCAGTTATCATTTTTCTTGCATGGGGTTAAATTACTACTATGCTTTACTAAATGAATAAATTAATAAACTTCCTAAAGTCAATACAATTAGAATCACTAATATAAAAGTATGAAGAGGTGTCCATAAAATAATCACAAGAAACTCCAAAATGTATAATGTGGCATAAAAACATGAATATGAATGTGCAAGTGTATGTAGGTGTATACGTAAAATATTTAAAATATTTATTTATTTCTAATCTGTATCTAAATACATATATTGTTATATGGTGATCATACAATGTGAATTCAACACATACAAACAACCGGACAGTAAAACACAAAGTACAAAGTAAATCAGATACACAGATACAAATCACTGTGTACAGTGACAATAACGCTAAACAACGCTCACAAAAAAGCAAACATTACACTCCCGTGGCAATAAAAGGCACAGCATCTGGATTCTAGAACGTAACAGAGTGGAAACTTCAAGCATGCACGAGACATAGAACCCAAACAACAACCATCACTGGTTACCTGCATGGGTCAGCAAATACAAATACGCCCACGGGAGGACATGAAAACCTGATCCACCAAAATAGATATATTGCATGAACACAATATAAACATGCTTCAAGAACAAACAAAATACATGTTTCACATGTTCACATGTCAGTGCCAAATGTTACAAGACAGTGCCAAACGCACATGGCCCGTAGGGAAGACCATACACAAGGAGGGATGCAATATGCAATATGCAATACAGCATGACCTTTAATGACCTTTACGACGGAGCCTCCCCTTGCCCAATCCACCTACAGCAGCCATTGCTCTTCCTGCTGCAGGCCACCAACAATGCCATCAATGACCTGAACCATTTATGCAGGATTTAGCATCAAACACAAGGAACAATTCATTACCCCATTACACAAGCACTGGCTTTCATAGATGAACACACGCCATAGGCATGCTTAGCTCTTATGCTACATGCTGTTGGTGCATATTGACATTGTAAACATTCTCTAAGACAGGGGTCTCAAACTCAAATGAGCTGGGGGCCAATTCTGCCAACGTCATCTGATTGGAGGGCCGGCTATTTCTGAAAATGCAATGTTCTTTTTTTCAAATACCACACAAAACTGCAAACAGAAAGTGCAAGTGTTTTTATCTAGTTTTAGACACCTGTGCTAGCAACCTTAGCTTATAAATAAAATAATGATAAAATAAATATTAATACAAATTATAAAATAAATGAAAAACATAAAAACAGATATGTGTGTGTTTTTCACACCAAATAAAAATATTTCCTCTCATAACTTTTTTAAACCTGGCAAACTAGGCATCAGGGTTAAGAAAGCAACACCATTGGATTTTTATATCAAAATTTCAAAAGGCCATGGCTTGAAAGTGGTCAGAGATAAAGTCCTACTGTAAATGTAAAAATCTTTGAGTAAAACAAAAGTTTATGAAGGGGGTAAATTTACCCATCTAATTTGTCACTGGATGGCAAGAACCTCAAATTATGCACCTTTCAGTAAATACTGGATGAACATATTTAAGCAGGTTTACTTTCCTTTTTTCATATAACCCACATAACAAATTAACAGGAAAACACCTAAGATGTATACCAACACCTAAGATGTTGTGGTTTAGTAATAGATTACTACAATATAGGCCTACAATAAAGTATTTTGGTCAAACAGTTCCTATCATGGGGTAATCTGCAGTACCCAGAAGTTCGCATCATATTAAGGGTGACTTTGTAGTTCTTTAGAGCCCTATTTCTACTAGCCCTGCTGTCTGTACCACATCAATTACGGACACTATCATCACGATTATCAGTGCAACCTCCAAGCTATGGGCAGAGGGTTGAAACAAGCATGGTATGCTTAGTGGACACCGTTGTATACACGCACCTCTATTCACAGACGCAACGTGACTATCACTGTCATAGACGATCGATCATAATCTCCAAAAGGATATTCTCCTTCAGAATTAGAATAGGTGAATAACATAGCTTACCTAAGACTTCATCACACGTGAACGTTTTCCAACATTTGGTGTAGGCCTATTTCTGCTTAATTTCTGCTTCAATTTCTGCAACACTATGGCCTGCATCGCTTCCGCGTCATTACAAATGCACGTCTTTGTGTTTCTCGCGTGTAAAGTATTTCCTGAAAACTTTGCGCAGCGATTTTGGGTTTGAATCAAGATCTGGATGTCTTGCACATAGTGGAGCAGAGTAGATCTACAAATGAGATTTGTCACCGTACCTGGATCTATCGTCTATTTTAATCAGTGTCGTTGTTTGTCGCAATTAATAGCCTCAAGGGCCGGATTACATTATTATTTTGTCATATGTCGCGGGCCGGAATTGGGCAGGACGTTTGAGACCCCGGGTGTTTGAGACCCCTGCACTAAGAAGATTAAAAATCAGTTTGCAGTAAAGCTATTTATTGGCTAAATTTTGGTGCCCCCTCTGTCCTTTGGTGTCCTACGCACAGTGTGTGATGCCCGTGATGGTAGCTGCGGCACTGCTCTGATAGGTATAAAAACACAACAGGCAAACAGACATCCTCCAAAGGATGCTGTGGTCACAATAATTACTTCAAACTGCGCCTTTAGCACTACAGCAGTGGCTCTCAAACTTTTTCTGTCATTCCCCACTTTGGAGTTCTGACCCCATCAACCCCGCAAAACGCTAATGTTATAATATTTCTTTCGCATTTTGGTTCCACGTTACATTTCCCGCTGGATCGGATTTTATTCTAATTCATATGTCGGTCTGTTTATGACTCCTATATTTGTGTGTGACTATTTTGTTTTGAATCTATGATGTTCCTTGTAAAGATAAGCAAAAAAAAACCACCCAATCACCCAATGCTGATGTGGTACATGAAAATTTAGCTAAAAATGTGGAGAATGCAATGCAATCAAGCATTTTGGACGATATATTTGCACAAGCTGGCAGAATAGGCAACATGCCGATGTGCGTTTTATTTGGAGACTGTTTTGCGAGACAGACTGAGTTTGCTGCTGATATTCTGGGGATAGGCTACAACATAGCCAATGTAGGACATTAGCCTTTTAATATATTTGCTGCATTGGATCAGTCTTTCTAGAACAGGCAAGAGCTTTCTAGCCTCACGTCAGCAGCGCTGCATCCCATATACATTAAAACAACCAGCGGATGGTGGGCGGGTGCGGTTTTGAAAATTGGTCAAAAAACTTTGGTGCTGATGGATGGCGGATGGATGATAAGTTTTGTTATGCAGTTATGGTTGAAATAATAGCCCATCAGCGCATCTCTAGTGTGTGTGTGCCTCTCTCTCGGGCACACACACACACACACACACACACACACAACACACACACACACACACACGCTAGCATAGCAACATGCTAACACATTCGCGCCGCGCACCAGAGCGTTTGAGTGCACGCACCGACACGGGAGAGGTATGACTCAACTTGTGAAAGTTAAGGTAAGAACATATATTACTACTGACATTGGGTGGCGTGTTCCTTTAAACCCCAGTCTCCCCTCAGTCTTTGTCTGGCCTCGTCAGAGATGACCGCAAGGTGCTATCCACCCGCCTGACTCACAAGGAATACTCCTCCTGGATTTCCCTCGCCTGTTTCAGCGTCCTCCTGGTCTGACCCCTCGAGTCGCCTCCGGATTTGGATCTAGTTAAGTCGATCTTCTGTGTTTTGGGACTTCTTCCGTTAAGTTTGCTGATCTTCTGTGTTTTGGACCCTCCTTGGCCTACTGTTTCCAGTGGAACTTCTGTTTGATACTGGCCTGGGTTTGACAACCCATTTCCTGATTTTCCTTTAAAATGAAACTATCTTGTTTGAACTCTATCTCCCTGTCCTGAGTCTGTGGGCCGTGACAGTATTCTTCAACTTACACAAATGTCCTTGTCTGGCACAAATAATGCCATATGTGTGGGCTCTAGCTGGTTATGCGATTGTGTGCCTCATTCTGTTAGGTGTATTTGTTCAGTGCGTTTCCTCTCATCTGGCCAGACAGTTTGCACTGTCAAAGAAAATATTGAAAAGTCAATCCAGCATTTCATCAATTCAACATTGCTTCACTTTATTCATGTTGAGGAATATTAACATAAATACACACACACCTCTAATATAGTTATCTGCCGTGCACACATATCGGCAGCCTACCGGTCAGTGGTTCTCTGCTGTTAATTCGTCGTCGGGAAGACCATGTGCACCGGGTGCCACTGATGAACAGGCCTCTCCACACCGTACCGCCAATGGGAACAGGATAGCCACACCATACTGCCAATGGGAACAGGCCTCTCTACACCAACCAATGGGAGAGTGCAGAGGAGACCTTAGGTAGGAATTCATACTGCATCAATCTACTATTACTAAAGGATGGGAGTGCAGGAGTTAGAAGTTATAGTCAAAGTGTAGTGAAAGGAGAGAGTGGTAGAAGGAGGTAGAGGATGGGAGAGAGGGAAATGAATTGTGTGTGTGTTAGGTTGTTATAAGTGTCAGGAGAGGAAGGAAGAGGAGTTAGAGGAAGAGAGAGAGGGAAATGAATTGTGTGTGTGTTAGGTTGTTACAAGTGTCAGGAGAGGAAGGAAGAGGAGTTAGAGCAGTGGTCCCCAAACTTTTTCTTCCGAGGGCCAGCTCACTATGCCCGGCTCTAAGAGAGGGCCAGAGACTCGGAGTATATTAGTAACCATAAATAGCTTAGTGCTGTGAACAACAGCAGTCTACCTTAGTTGAATATTCCATTACATTTAATCATAGGCTACTGCAATTTACCATTGTTAGCTATGTTTATATTGCCATCATACAATATCAGTGTAAAATGTAGCTCAAATGAAATAATACTAATAGCAGAGAAATAATATTAGCAGGTAGTCCCAAAAGTGTATTTTATTCAAAATGTTTAATTCAAAAGTCTGAACTCTGTGTCTTTGCATACACAGCTCAACTTGTGAACAAGCAATATCCTACAAATAATTTGAAGTTCTCAAACTATGAGTTTTATGAAGTGCTGGCAAAAACATCTGAAATGACCACTTTCACTCACCTGATGAGAACTTTGTGAATTTGTACATTTGAACAAGTGAATAAAAATAAAAATAATTAATTATCCCAGAAAGTCCCAGAAATATGACTTGAATAAAAGTTAGTTAGTTATTAACAATTAATTGATAAACTTTTAGAATACTTTGAGCACTGATGCAGTCAGCATAGGCCTCTTAAATTGTTTGCAGGTAGGCCTACATTTCATTCCGTTTTCGATGGCAAACGCGAAACAGCGCCAAAACAACCACCAGTGGACAAAAAGAGTATTACACTGGTACTGTTAAGACTCGTCATAGAGAATGAAGGGGGAAAGTACGGAGGTTATAGTTTGACGATGTCGTACTCCCATGCGGGCCAGATGCTATATACCACGGATATGTTTTGGGGGGCCACCCAAAATGAAGTGGCGGGCCGTATCTGGCCGCGGGCCGTAGTTTGGGGACCACTGAGTTAGAGGAAGAGTGAGAGGGAAATGAATTGTGTGTGCATGTTAGGTTGTTACAAGTGTCAGGAGAGGAAGGAAGAGGAGTTAGAGGAAGAGAGAGAGGGGAATTAATTGTGTGTGCATGTTAGGTTGTTACAAGTGTCAGGAGAGGAAGGAAGAGGAGTTAGAGGAAGAGAGAGAGGGGAATGAATTGTGTGTGCATGTTAGGTTGTTACAAGTGTCAGGAGAGGAAGGAAGAGGAGTTAGAGGAAGGGAGAGAGGGAAATGAATTGTGTGTGTGTTAGGTTGTTACAAGTGTCAGGAGAGGTTATCTGAAAAGCTGCTTGAAGATACAGGGACACCCTTGCTCTGGTGCCACTTGGCTGGCGCAGGTGCCAGATGGACAGAAAGCAGGCTAGTGCTGTGCTTCTGCCAGGTGCATTAAGTCATGCATCTAATAGTCCAGTGTCCAGTGTGTGGGTGGTTGATGTAATGTTCTGTTATTTCAGCATTGTAGGAGTGGTCAGTGTACAAGTGAGACATTGGGCTCCTGATTCATCAGGAGGGGATCCACGTTGAACGATGTCATGTTAATGACAGTAAAAACAGTCCAAATGTATCTGACTTTAATCACACAGCAGCAAGAGAATCACAGACAGATTAAGTTTTTACTCATGTGTACGGTCTCTGGAAAGATGCCAATTAAAAATAGAGGAATAATGAAAAGAAACAATTAAAGCAGGAGAGTACTGAGGTAGAGAAAATGTCAGAGTGGCTTGTCACTAATCAGAACCTGCATCTTCACAGAAGCTTCTTCATTTGAAGCAATTAGCTGTAATAATTAGGGGGAAAGACATTAGGTGCAGTCTTTGTTCCTTGATAATCAGTTCAGGCAGAGCAGTGTGTGTGTTTGTGTGTGTGTGAGTTGCACTTCACAATCAAATGTATGTAGAATTCATGTATCTTGTATTAGGAAACCATCCATAAGTATTTTAATAAAGTATCTGCATACACATGACTGACATCTGTTGATGAATGAGACACATGCATGCACACAAGGGCAATTAGATGGTGGATAATAGTGTGATACACTGATGAAAATATGGAAATAATGTGCAGGGGAGCAGCTATTTAACTCTATATGATTTGTGTATTCTTATTCTACATGCCACCTTTGCACGTATGGCTTTATGTTCATCTAGTTTTAGTGTTTAATGATGATATATGGTTACAGCAAGAACAGATAAATACACCTGTTGAAAAGCATTTACTTGACAACATCAGCAACTATATCACCAACATTCACTAGTAAACTTTTATCAGTATCAGTTGAGCTGTTGGAGGCATCCTATGTTGAGCCTAAAACTGCTAGATTGTATCCAATTAAGATGTTATTCCTCATGGGAAAACCACTGCTATTATTTCCTTTCCTGCTTATCGATGTGTGCTGCCTTTGAAAGCTCTCTGTAACTGATAAAAGCTTATATGACTTTATTTACACTTACACAGAATTGATGAAATGACATTATACAATGATGTATACATTATACATCTGCTCCACTCATTTGCCAGCGAAGATTCCATCTCTTATCGGAAATGGACATGTAAAGACATATACTCAAAGACACAGCAATAAGAAAGCTTATCTATCTATAAAGCAAGAAGCATCTGTGTGTCTGTGGCACGCATATCTTGCTGACCGTTTGTCAGACTGACCTAAGATTTCGTATGTGGCTCGCGCGTGGCACAAAGGTGTGCACTCTCGATTTTGAAGATTTTTTAATGCATAATTCAAAATCTGCTTATTTACGTAGGACGTTTATCGCTGCACTGCACTGTTTCCAACGGGACCAGTTTCAGGGGAGCTCCACCCCATGGATCGTGTACTGACAAGTCTCACTTTGATGATAGTCAGTCGCAATTTAAAAAACGGATTACTCGGGAACCGCTTGTGGGTTAACATGCAAGAGGATTATCGTGTCTGACCTCAACAATAAAGACTCCCTGTATGCAGTTTGCTTGCATGAAATGATTATGCGGATTTTGCACGCCAACAAACATGGGGTATGTAGTGACCACTCAAAATAAAAGTATGTGCAATAAACTGACGCTTCGAATAGCCCAGGCTACTTTGGACTTGATACTTTGACTAAACAAACAACAATTCCGACTGCAAGGTCCCAAATTGAAACGAGCGATAGGCTAATGCCACATAGCTAACGTTAGACAACAAGTTGCAGACTGAGCGACGTCACTTATCACGCCATCAAACACGGGTATGTAGTGACCACTCAAAATAAAAGTATGTGCAATAAACTGACACTTCGAATAGCATTAGGAAGTTATTCAGTAAGCTATACACACTTAACTCAAAACAGTTGTTAGGCTTATGTCATTCTGATCTGTAGAAATGTCACATGCAGCCAAGACCTAAATTTATTACACATGTAATAGAGGCCACATTAATTATAGGCTATATTATAATATTCCGTATTCATTATTGAATGCTTAGCTGGAATGATGTTTCCCGATCATCCTATTTTTAAAGCAGGCATACCTGTAGGCATGTAATTGAGCTACGGGTTTTCTTCAGGAATGGCATGTTTGAACAGGCCCAGGTTCAAGAGCGGGTGGGGCCACTGCTCTCTCCCTTCGCTACAGATGGACAGAATGTTTAATGGATGTTGAAAGGTAGATATTTTAATGGAGGTTGATAGGCAGATAGTTTAATGGATGTTGATGGACAGATAGTTTAATTCATGTTGATAGGCAGATAATTTAATGTTGATATAGTTTAATGATACACATAGTTGGGGGCCAAGCAGCGAAGCTGCGATGGCACCTATTGAGTTACTAGCTTTTCCTATTATTACACTTCCGCCATTGGAGTCTATGGCAGCCCATAGAACGCCTGGCTAAAAAGTGCAGATTTTTGGCAGAAAGTTTCGGGAAACTCCACTGACCACTCACACTCATTTACGGACCTCTAAACCCAGCCGCCTAGCGCCACCAACAGGTCAAAATCTGGCCGAAAATTGAACCGCTGGGTCTAAAGTTATGAAATTTGGCACACTGATTCAGCACTGTCCCATGATCACTTTCACCAATTTACAGAACTCTATGCCCAACACTCTAGCGCCAGCAATGGGTCGAACCTGGATTGCATTCACGCATGTGACCATTGAACGGTGCGTCCGATTTTCACATATCAGGCACCGGATCCCTGGACGGACCTAAGTTCAATGACCCCTATTACGTCACTTTTCGCCATATTGGACCTCCGCCATATTGGATTTAGTCCAAATTCTACGAAAAGTTTCAGCGTTCACAAATTTCATCCGATTTTCACGGAACTTGGCGAAGATGATCTTCTGCCCGAGCCGCACAAAAGATACTTGTTAGATTTTTCAATTTCATTTTTGTTTGCCCATGACAGCCAATCAAATATGGCGATGAAGCTGCCAAACAGGAAGTGGACAAACATCTAGGTGACGCTTTGAGTTAACATAACAAAACTCGATACCATTAGTCAGGACACTGTCCCAGTCACTCACAGCAATTTTTATGCATATACATCGAACACTCTAGCGCCACCACGAGTTCAACGCTGGACATGTGTTCAGGTGCGTCATTCTTGACTCTTTTGTCTGATTTTCACAATTGAGGTAGCGTCTGAATCCTTGGACCATCCCGAGTTCATCGACCCCTATCCCTTCACTTTCCGCCATATTGGACCTCCGCCATATTGGATTTAGTCCAAACTCTACGAAAAGTTTCAGCAGTTACAAATTTCATCTGATTTTCACAGAACTTGGCAGAGATGATCTTCAGACCGAGCCGCACAAACGATACTTGTCAGATTTTTGAATTTCAAGTTTATTTTCCCGTGACAGCCAATCACACATGGCGACGATGCCGCCTAACAGAAAGTGGGCTAACATCTCGGCTACGCTTTAATGTATGAAGTCCAAACTTGGTACAGGGACTTGGTATCTGATTGTGAGGACGCATTAGGAAATTGGCATCATTTGGCCTCTATAGGGGGCACTGCAATACAGGAAATGAGGTTGTATCTCAGCAACGCTTTGATGTACAAAGTCCAAACTTGGTATAAGGACATGTTACCTGATTATGATGACGCCCTAGGAAATTGGCATCATTTGGCCTCTATAGGGGGCGCTGCAATACGGGAAGTGAGCTTGTATCTCAGCAACGCTTTGATGTATGAAGTCCAAACTTAATACAGAGACAAAGTAGCTGATTGTGAGGACATCCAAGGAAAGTGGTCTCATTTGGCCTCTAGGGGTGCTGTAATAGGCAAATTGAGCTCACATCTCAGCAACTCTTTGGTGTATGAAGTCCAGGGACATGGTAGCTGATTCTGAGAAGGACATTGGTGTAATTTGCGCCTCCAGGGGCACTATAACAAAGTAAATGAGCTTATTTCTCAGCCATTCTTTATCCAATTGCAATCAAACTTGCTGTGAGTGCTTGCTCATGCCATGGCAACTCTATTCCTGCTATAGCGCACTGCTTGGCCCCCACATTGCTGCTTGCAGCTATATTTGTTGTTGGAATATTGGTAGTTTCAAATGAGATTGTTTAAAAGTTGAATGTAGATCATTTAATGGATGTTGAGGCAGATTTTTTAATGGATGTTGATAGTTTAATGGGTGGATGGGTGAATAGTTTGAGGAAGATGGATGGAGAGAATATATACTATATATACTATATATATATATATATATATATATATATATATATATATATATATATATATACTTAGTTGGATGGAAGGTGCCTTATATCCTTGTAGAATGGAGAGAGAGAGAGAGAGTTGGCCTAGTTGAGCAGCTGACAGTTGATACAGGTGCAAATTAGTTTGACCCTTTACAATGTTATAATGCTAATGCAAAGTCTATGGGAGAAAAAATCAGCTTGTTTTCTGTTAATATCTCAAAAAGTATAGAAAATTAAAATTGCTCAATTGTCCTTTTCAAGACCTACGCAATGGTGGTTGAATGAGGTTTGTACATTAAATGGTTCAAGCTGAATTAGATGCACAAATTCGGTTAGAAGAGGAATAATATGGAATGATAATAAGAAGCCTTGGAATGAATGGCTGATGGAATTCTTAAGTGCAACTACCCCCTTCACACACACAAACTCTCTCCCTTCATTTCTCTTTCTCTCTCTCTCTCTCTCTCTCTCTCTCCCCTGTCTCCTTGTCTACTTCCTCCATAATCAACAGGCTGCAAGTAGCCAGCTGACATTTAAGCTGTGCTGCAAATTGCCTTGAGTTCAGAGGTCACTGCCACTGACAGGTACAAAGAGGAGGCAGCCAGTGAAGGCACTGAAGGGAACACAGAGGGGACCGAGACACCAGTGGGCAACTCATCTTAAGAAAATAAGCATGGGAAGGTCGCAGAAGAGGACAGCCGGGAAGTTGGCAACTAGGAATATGGAGGACTCCAGGGATCGGGGTGGGGGTCTTGGTGTTTCACCTCTTTCATCATGTTTCACCTCTTTCCTTGTACAATACTGTCCTTTTTTGCGATAGTCCTTATTCTTTCTTTCAGTCTGAATTTGTTTTTCATTAATATGACATGGTTCAACAGTGATCTCCTTCTCGGCAGCCCCATGTCTCACTTATACACTGACTGTCCTTATTCCCTCTCTCAGTCTACCACTCCTTCCTCCCTTTTCTAATTGGATGCTTTGCAGCAGAGATGCAAGGTAAGAGAAAAGATATCCTGTTTTTCTGACTGGCTCACAGAGCTCCTGATTGTGACAATAGAAGACAAAAGCCAGTTGAGAGAATTTAGATCTTTTTGTCACTGGGATAAAAAAAGCTAAGAATACTTACTGGCAAAAAGCTGATCAAGGAGGGCCATTCCTACTGAAATACAGTACATGTTGACAGGCTATTCAGTGCCACTCTGTCCTTGGATTACCTGCAGGAAACAATTATGGCATTTTTCAGGGAGACAGTGAACCACAGAAATAAAAAGATAGTTATATATGTTCAGTGTTATATTGTATACTGGACTATCTGATGAGTGATATCTAAGTATAGTATAAATACTTTTTTGATCCCGTGAGGGAAATTTGGTCTCTGCATTTAACCCAATCGGTGAATTAGTGAAACACAAACAGCACACAGTGAACACACAGTGAGGTGAAGCACACACTAACCCCGGCGCAGTGAGCTGCATGCTTCAACGGCGGTGCTCGGGGAGCAGTGAGGGGTTAGGTGCCTTTCTCAAGGGCACTTCAGCCGCGGCCCACTGGAACCGGCAACCCTCTGGTTACAAGTCCAGAGTGCTAACCAGTGGGCCACGGCTGCCCACATCTCTATTGTTATACAGGTAACATTCCTGGACCCGCACCAAGAAGGACACCATCCACAAGAAGTATTACACACAATTACCATACATCACAACTAGCACTTAAAAAATGCATTGAAGACAATTACATGGAGAGCTTACATTTAAATATAGACACTTGATCAAAACAATTAGGCTGAAAGAAACATTTCCTTTTTTGAGAAATTGGCCACAAATATGCTCCTCTGATTCAATTAATTCTAATCTACACAGTGACGACAAATCAACACCATGCATGCATGTTCAGATGGGCTCTATTTCACCTCAAAGTGTATACTCAGTTCAGCCTGATCTTGTGTATTTAAGAGATAACATTCCGCTATGTTCCAAGAAGGAAGCACAGCTCTGTGTCTGGCTATTCAAAGTTGAAACATAACCTCAAAAAAACTGGGCAAGTAGACACAAAATGCTCAAGCACTGTAAGCTATTACTGAAAATTCCCAATGACTAAGACAAGAACAACATTTTTGCACAAGTAATGAATCTACTGGCTAACAATAGTAGCTAGCCAGCTAGCATGATACCATGGCATGAAGTGATTCAGCTAACTTTGGTATCTGCACGGTTTACATTATGGAAGCATTGGCTGATACCTCATACTTCTCCTAAACATTATGCTAAACCAAACCAAAAACTTAAACTGGATGCATGCAAATATGTGAAGCAGTACAGGAATTCTGAAAAACACGAAAGTATACATACTTCACAGGCGTCAGTCATCTTCACAACTCTAAATATTTATGTATATTGTATCGTATAAATCAGTACAGTAGCCTACTGTACCTCTGAATCTGGACATTCAGTCATGTGTTTACTTGAGGAAGGGAAGATGGCCTCAGGTGTCACAGTACAATACCTCCACAAGGCAATTTGGTTTTAGTATATGTTCCAATCTCAACCTAAACATATTATTTTATATAGGCCTAATGTATCTTATTGTCTTGTGTAACATCACATATATCAGTTCAGTACATTGGTTCTGTGTTCAATACACTAGCCCCCCTACTCCACTGTAATTACAAGACTGGAGCTTTTTTCTCCAGCCCCAAATGCCATTTTTCACCGACGGCCTGTTCCTTTAAATAACTTCCCGCTTCTTGATGATATCGCAGTTCCACTTACAAAACATTAAAACTTTGATAACCTCACTGCTTAAATATTTTAAAAAGGTAGTAATTTCATTTTATTATGCTATTCATCAATAAACGCCAACACCAGCAGCGCAGTTGAAGATTCATGTATTTTTAATTCAGCAAATTGTAACTGCCTTCTGGAGACTCCTCGCCTTCCTGCGCCGTGGCTGAAGCTGTTCAGGCCAGAGAGCTCTGCCTCCTTCCATTTTCAAGATTTTCATTTATGAAGTCTTAATTTGTCCGTTTCCCTCTCTATAAAATTATGTTTCCCTCTGCATTTGTTAGATTTGAATGGAAATTGGGCACAGTCAGATTGTTTAATTGTGGTTTATTGTTGTACCAGTTTAAGAAGATTGTTACCCATATAAGGATAAGTTCCAACATCTTCACCAAACGTATTGAAAAACAATGTTAATGTCCCACTGACTAGTTTGTCATGACTCACTCAAACCCAGTTTTTAGCCTCCCCATGCCATTATTTTTGATTGTTTTTTTATGGTGTGCATCAGGAAATACAACAAATGCTCCATCTATCCTTTTTGTCATAGAGACTTTATCAGCAGAAACTCAATGGCCACTCAGGATCGAGGGAAGAGTCTTCTAGAGGAAATGAGGTGACAAATAACATAAGACTTTAACAGGCTATAGCTGATATCGAACACCCTGCAGGCAGTGTTGCTACAGTTACCTTGAAAAAGTAATCTGATTACTGATTACTCCTTTAAAAAGTAACTTAGTTACTTGATTTTAAAAGTAACTAAGTTAGATTACAAGTTACTTTATTAGTTACTTTCAGCAGCTGCCGACAACACCCCTAACGCCTCAACATAAAAATGATAACTGGTTTTGCCAATACTCACTATACTGGAAGTGCATTTTAACAGCAATGTATAGCAGACATCCCAACCTAACCTACTTAGATACTGAAATTCAGATGTTTGTTCAATAATGTCTAAGTTCACCAAATAAGGAAGGCCTATTGATAGAAATTGTTATAATAAAATATGTAGATTTTTTTTTCATGTAGCCTTGGCAACTAGCCATCTTGTAGCTTATAGGCCTGAGTAATATGCAAATGAAATTACACTTGTTAAACTCACCTCAACAAATCTTTTGCAATCATTTAACCCGCCGTGAGCAATGCTAAAGTCGCTGTTACAAACAGTGCAGTGTGCAAGATTATCATTATGTTTTAATCTTTTGAGACAATTGGGTACACTTTTGTGTAGTCTGATGTGAAATGGGTCTTAAATCTTCCTTTTTGAGGGGCACTGACGCTGCCATGACGCTTCTGTTTCTAGATACACTGACTGAACTGATTAATTATGTTTGGGAGAGGAGAGATATAAGCACTTACACTGAAAACTGATTGGGTGATTTAGCAAAACAGACCAGGATGCTCTCTGTCTTGGATGCGCTTCAGGCACAAACGCACCACTCCTCTCTCTCTCCCTCTCCGTTGTGTGCGCATTAAGCTATGCACACGCGATTTGAAGCAAATATTCTAGAATCTTTGATTTGAAGTCCGGTCTCGCTTGCCTGCTCTTGTTCTCTCTAGGTTCCGGGAGATTTTATGTAATTTGCGGGCGTCAGGAAGCCTATCAATATGTAGTAGACTCCCAAAACCTAAGGAGACTTGGGATGTCTAGCTAGACAGCACTTTGTCGCCAGCACAGAATGTACAATGTACCTTAATGTTGTCATGCTTAGCTGACACAAACTCAAAGTAATGACTGATGAAATGTGCATCTCTCTCTCTCTCCCTCCATTGTTGTTTACGTTTGTGTCGCTGCACGTGAATTGTCCTCATGCTGAAAACGTGAGCATACTAGCCTACATGACATTAATCCCCAAGACAAGAAGAAATCAAAGAATATATCTTTTTATTAAGGAAAAATGACAAAAATAGTAACGCACAGTAACTTAGATAAGTAACTTTAATCTGATTACTGGTTTGTAAATAGTAGCGCGTAGATTAGCCTACTCGTTACTGAAAAAAGTGGTCAAATAGACTAACGCGTTACGCGTTACTGGCATCACTGCCTGCAGCTTCCCTCTGAAGCCTTTGGTTTGTTCTCCATCATTGATTCCGGGGGAAAGAGGAAGATTTAGGGAGAGGAGAAAACGTGTTATGACTGTGTCATCCACTGCAGCCTACGCCTGCAAACAGCAGCTCATTGGGCTGATGCTGCATCTTAATTACCCAGTGATGGATAGCACTGTCAGAGTGTCATCACCACTCCAGTAGACGTATGGCGCCATGCCGATGAAAGCCCCACGTTGATATTGCAGACATCTTATCGAGCACTATGTTCCGCAAAAAAAAAAACAGGCAATATATATATATATATATATATATATATATATATATATATATATGTGTGTGTATGCCCTCAGTTCAGCTTTTCTGATATGAGAGAGAAGAAACGCCTCAGGGATCAAAGAGGATGCACCCGTTTTAGAAAGAAAGAGACTTTGAAATGGAGATATGGGCTGCTATGGTGACATGGTAAAATTGGCACAGCAACAGTTAATCATCCGCCTTGGGGAAATCACTAGGTCTGTACCTGTTTTCACCTCGTTGTCTCACAGTTAATGTGTAGATTCTGTGCACTGATGAAGTTATAATCAGCAATATGCCCTTCCAGAGGATTATTGTTCTGTCGTCAAAGGTTTATCTGAAATAATAAAGGATCCAAACCCGATACTCTAAGCTGCTGACTTAGTTCAGGAACTGGGTTTGAGGTTCAGCTAGCTCAGGGACTATATAGCTTGTCTGAATTAGAACTAGGCCTTCGCTCAGAGGCAATAAAAGCTTGTCGGTAACTTAACCACTCAGCTCAGGGACAATTGAGTTTGACTTAACCTTCAGGGACTCCTGCAATTAGAACAAAACAGACAGGGTGTGGCAGCTCTAAGAAGAAGATCAACTCAAAGGGACAAGTCTTTGTTGTCATCATCTCTTATTTAACAAATACATTTCAACCTTGAAGTGAGGTTTGGATATGGCTCAGTCGTGAACCCAGGAGGAGAGGAGTGGTGAGGGGGGGCACAGCAGGTTGACAGGAAGCCAGGGGCAGCCCAGTGATAAATGGCAAATCAAACAGAGGTTTCTCACTTCGAACCCATAAGGAAACAGAGGCACATTAAATGCAAAAAAGTGTCTGCTTTAGCCAATGTTGGGATCTCTCCACTGTTTCAGAGGTGGAAAGTTTTGTGGGAACTGTTAATCTTCCCACAAATAAGCCCCCACTGACTCACCCACCAGTATGGTATGGGACACCTGCTCCAACACCTCATTGCAAGCTTGCAACATCTGTCAGGAGAATGGGAGAGAATTGTGAATGGTGCAAATGTGAAAATGTAGAGACAGATCTATACACACAGCAGTTATGCGAGATGCCCCCCTTTCACTGAGTCACACAGTGGAAAACTGCATTTTACAGACCAAAGAGGTTGATGTCTTTTTTTCTGCCACAAGACTGAAAGCATATCAAAACCTAATGCCTTGTGCTGCTGTTGAAAGGCCATTAAGGCCATTTGCAGTGCTATTTAACTGCTCAAATATTTCAAGATGTGACGTTAACAACAGAGTAACAAATGGTTACACAGAAATAGTAACAGTTTATGCCATACAGCAGCAATGAATGCACCTTACCGTAATCAAATTTTCAGGCCATTTAATTATTCAATATTCTTGCATTTTTGCTCAATTTACATTAATAATAGTAAAGAGAGTAAACCCGATCAGTTATAGAGCCATAATAACAAAGCAATTACACAATGATTCAGTAGGTCAACATTAAACTAAACCAGACTCTCAGCCAGATGTACCTAGAGAATAGTGCCTATTTCTTGCTTATTTGTGCCTTTAAAAATGGCATCATGTTCAAACAGATCACACTTAAGTGAAATTGCATTAAGTATAAGTATATATACTCTTTGATCCTGTGAGGGAAATTTGGCTGAATTTATCCCAATCCGTGAATTAGTGAAACACACACAGCACACAGTGAACACACAGTGAACACACAGTGAACACACAGTGAACACACAGTGAGGTGAAGCACACACTAATCCCGGCTCAGTGAGCTGCCTGCAACAACAGCGGCGCTCAGGGAGCAGTGAGAGGTTAGGTGACTTGCTCAAGGGCACTTCAGCCGTTCCTACTGGTCGGGGTTCGAACCGGCAACCCTCCGGTTACAAGTCCGAAGCGCTAACCAGTAGGCCACGGCTGCAGCTAGCGAAATGTCGGCCGTTCAACCTTTTCAGTTCGAGCCTGAACGTGTTGTAAACACGGAGGAGGGTTCACAGGACAATCTCATAGCCATAGATGAGGAGGAGCAGGAGAGGGTAGGGCACACGGATTGGTGTGGCTGTAGCAATTGTTTGCCAATGCTTATGTAATGGGAAGCAGATTACAATTGTTGACCCTTGAGGCACACACACACGCTGAAGGATATTTTATAAAAACAGTTTTATTAAATTATCGTAAAAAAATGAGTGATTCAGATGTGACAAGGACAGTTGGAGACACAAACATACATATGACACATCACCAGTTGTAAGCAAGTAAAAATGGTCTTACCCCCAAAGGCAGTACAGGGAAGAACAGTAGGCTAGTGTGATTTTTTCCACTACTCAGTGGGCTACTCCCGGTGGTTAATAGCCCCCAGATAATCAATAGTCTATGGGAAGCTTGCAACCCATTTACAGTATAGGACCAGTATGAAAGAGCTGAAGGGCCACAGAATAGATCAATAGCTTATGTGAAGTTTACAGCCTGTTTACAGTATAGGACCAGTATGAAAGAACTGAAGGGTCACAGAACAAATCAATAGCCCATGTAAGGTTTACAACCTGTTTGCAATATAGGACCAGTATGAAAGAACTGAAGGGCCACAGAACAAATCAATAGCCTATGGGTCATTCTATGAAACCGGTGCCTTTTCAGTTTGACATTTAAAAAAAAAAATCATGTAGGACAAGCCATATTTTAAGACACCTACATGATATAAGACATATATGACCTGCATAAAAAAATATTTTCCCACCTCAGGCATAAATCCCTATTAATGTTTTCCTTTTTATTGTGGCCTAGGTGTCTTTTTTTTACCACCCCGTAACAGACAAGATGCTCTCCATTTTAGACATAATGCATACATTGAATTCAGAACATTTCATGTTTTTCTGTCATAAAAATGTCCTTAATTTGATATTTAAAGTTATAGGTTAGTTTTTTAATTGGAGATTTGCAGAATTTAGATTCTAGTCTTCAAACTGTGAATTCCGCATGCCCATTGGTTGGTGTTTTGAACAATATTAGCTATTTTACTCCCTATTGTCAAATTAAAGTTACATGTGTACAGTAAATAGGCCCAACTTCATCACACTATGATCAAACATTTATTTATGGGCTATTTCACTCCCTCTCTAGTATTTTTTTTTTAAAAAAAACACATGTTATGGGGTGGTAAGTCATGTTACAGGGTGGTAAATCCTGTTACGGGGTGGTTAATTTTGTTTGTTTCCACAATTTAACAATAATTTGATTAATTCTGGACATATGTGTTGACAGTTAATGTCGTAATAAGGCAAGATCCAAAGTATATATAAACATATTTATTGATATGAAGATTAAAATGCAAATTTATGTCATGAAATACTGGGTACATTCAACATCGATAGATTTCAGAAGATTGTGTTGGATTCTCTGGTTGTTGCGTTGTGTTTTAGTTCTAATGTCTGTATTGAAGATGGTCAATAAAGCTTGACGGCGGGATCAGGATCGGCGATTAGATGATGATTTATTGTAGATGGTACAACAATGAATAACAGAACACAGGCTAAGTCTCAAACAGTAAAACTGTGCAGAGTCTAACAGTTGTGGTTGTTATTAGAAGCGGCTGCTGAGCCTTCCGACAGAAGATGCTCCTTGGGTTGCTTCCTCGATCCGTCTCCGAGTCAAAACATAAGACAAAGCCTGTTATACTAAAACATACAAACGTCAATCATGCCAACGTGGCAGGTGCCAACCAGTGTACACAACCCGGCCCTGGCCAGATGGAGATACTAGCCCGAATAGGCAGACATGCTGTCTCCCTCGGCCCATGTTATCACTGATGTTCCTCGGATGTTCCTAAACATCGGCCTGTATGACCTTCCTGCTGGTACACAGGCCTAAAGGCACAGTTATGTACAATAATATGGACTTCTCCTGTTGTATACTACACACAGATGTAACATATGAACACATCAGAATACAGTAAG